>NC_090655.1:152483792-152736292 GCF_040937935.1 Hyperolius riggenbachi
GTGCAAAAGGGGGGGGGGCAGGTTAGGGTTAGCCATTGGTGAGTGAGTTGGCTAGGGTTGGGCATCAGTGCAGGCAGGGCTGGATCTAGACTTTTTGTTGCCTGAAGCAACCTTGTGAGGATGCCCCCTCCCCCATTTGGAATGATCTGACAGTACCAGAAAATTTGTACTGCGCGTTATAGCTGCGGTGCAAAAAAAGCAAACCATAAAAAAAGCCCTCAGTGTAGGTAAGTAGCTAGGTATTGGTGCTACAAGTATAAGAATCCAAGTATAGGTGCTCCCAGTATAGGAATCCAGGTGCCCCCTATATAGGAAGCCATGTATAAGTGGCCCCAGTATAGCTAGCCAGGTATACGTGCAGATGCATCACATGGAGCAAGTGCAGCCTGGTCCCTGGCTGCCACCCCTAGGTCAAAAACACCTGAAGCAGGTGCTTCAGGCTGCATCATGGGAGGTCCGGCACTGAGTACGGAAGTTGGTTAGGCATCGGTGGAGGAGATCGGTTAGGGTTAGTCATCGGTTAGTCATCGGTAGAACTCATGTGAGAATAGGGTTACATTAAGTGTTCGTAAAACATAGCTAAAATTTACTATGGAATTACCACTGTCCAATAGTAGACTATTGATACATTTACCAAAAATCTACCAGCAGCTACTTAACCACATAAGGACCGCAGTCTTTTCACCTCTTAAAGAGAATCTGCACTCTAAAATTCTTACAATAAAAGCATACCATTCTATTCCTTATGTTCTCCTGTGCCCCAATCCTGGCTTGTAATTAACAGTTTTAGGCAGTGTTTACAAACAAAACACTGGCTTCTAACCAGAGTATCATAGGCTGAGAACTAGCTTACTGTGTGACTCATGCAGAGCTTGGAGGGGGTGTGTAAAGCTTCTGCCAAGGACAAGCAGTGCTGCACATTCCAAAATTTTGTTAGAGTCTCTTTAAGGACCAGAGCCATTTTTTTCCATTCAGACCACTGCAGCTTTAATGGTTTATTGCTCGGTCATACAACCTACTATCTAAATGAATTTTACCTCCTTTTCTTGTCACTAATACAGCTTTCTTTTGGTGCTATTTGATTGCTGCTGCAATTTTTAGTTTTTATTATATTCATAAAAAAAGACATGAATTGTCAAAAAATGTTTTTTTTTTTTAACTTTCTGTGATACAATTTGTCAAGTAAAATAAAATTTCTATATACATTTTTGTCCAAATGTATTGTGCTACATATATTTGATAAAAAAACAAAAACAAAAAACAACCATTCAGTGTATATTTATTGGTTTGGGTAAAAGTTATAGCGTTTACAAACTATGGTGCCAAAAGTGAATCTTCCCATTTTGAAGCCTCTCTGACTTTTCTGAGCACCTGTCATGTTTCATAAGGTGCTAAAATTCCAGGATAGTATAAATACCCCCCAAATGACCCCATTTTGGAAAGAAGACATTCCAAAGTATTCACTAAGAGCAATGGTGAGTTCATAGAAGATTTTATTTTTTGTTACAAGTTAGCGGAAAATGACACTTTGAGCGAAAAAAAAAAAAACAGTATCCATTTCTGCTAACTTGTGACAAAAAAAAAAAAAAAAAAATGGGGTGTCTACTTTCCAAAATGGGGTCATTTGTGGGGTGTGTTTACTGTCCTGGCATTTTGGGGGGTGCTAAATTGTAAGCACCCCTGTTTGTGAGAAAACGCGGAAAAGCCGCCACAAGTACTCAGAGTAAGGCGGCTGATTCCGCGTTCAACATGGCGGCTTGCGCGCAGGGACCTGCATTTACTGGCCTGATGGAACGCGGAGAAACCGCCGCATGCCCAGAGAACAGGGTGGCGGATTCCGCGTCCGACGCGGCGGTTTGCACGCATAGGCCTACTCCTGTCTGTACTGCTGAACGCGGAGAAAATGCCGCACGCTCAGACAGCGGTGCGGCGGATTCCGCATCCAAAACAGCAGAGGCATTACAACACGTCTGGTGTGGCTGGGACTGATAGTCCACACAGGTTCAGAAGGACGCGTGCGCGCGCGGAGAGGCAGAGCATTTATAACAGTCAGAGGGGTGTCAGCTGACCAGGCCGGTCAGCTGACAATTCTTTCAGTTTTCATTGGTCCAGCACTTAGGGGAGGCGCTGGAGAGCGCTGGTGTATATATACTGGGTGCTGGTCATTCCTCCGGTGTCTGGCGTGCGATCACTACGTGGTAGCACTCAGACCCTGTCAGTATCTGTTATATTAGACCAGTTTCCAGGGTGTTGATGACCACGGAACTCACACCTTAGTCTAGGAAATTCTGTTATCATCTGCGTTATTATCTAGACCAGTTTCCCAGGTGTTGATGACCACGGAGCTCACACCTTAGTCTAGGAATTGTTGATTATTTGTTATGAACTTCTGCTTTCCTGACCATTCTTCTGATCTCTGATTCTGTACCTTTGTCATTCTATTACTCTGTTGCCAAACTCGGCTAGTCTTAGGATTCCGCATCTGTCTCCTGTCTCTGTACCTGATCTGTCAGTCTGTTGCCGACCTGGCCTGTCCGACCTCGAGAACTATTTCTCCTGTTGGGAAATAGTTCACAGACCTGTCAGTGACACTTCACCTTTGGTGTCACTCACTCTCTGATCCTTCCTACTCCCAGCCTGGCTCCGCCCCTTGGGGAGCCTCAGGCCTTGGAAGGAATCTGTTCTCAGGGCAGTACCTCCTACTGCCTCGCACCCACTGTAAGGTTAAAGATATATCGGATTATCGGTGATACTGCAGATCATCTATAATCGGGTATATATCTGCATTCTCGGTGATATTGCAGATCACCGGTAATCAGATCCTCTCTGTGTTACACTGATCGTTACACTGTTAAACCTAAAGGTGCTCATAGGACTTTGGGCCCCTTGGCGCACCTAGGCTGCAAAAGGGGGTCACACATGTGGTATCGCCGTACTCTAGAGAAATAGTATAATGTGTTTTGGGGTGTATTTTTACACCTACCTATGCTGGGTGGGAGAAATATCTCTGTAAATAAGATTTTTGTAAAAATTTTTCACACACAATTGTCCATTTATAGAGAGATTTCTCCCACGCAGCATGGGTATGTGTAAAAATACACCTCGAAACACATACTACTTCTCCTGAGTACGGCAATACCACATATGTGACCCCTTTTTGCAGCCTAGGTGCGCTAAGGGGCCCAACGTCCTATGAGTACCTTTAGGATTTCACAGGTCATTTTGAGGCATTTGGTTTCTAGACTACTTCTCACGCTTTAGGGCCCCTAAAATGACAGGGCAATATAGGAACCCCACAAGTGACCCCATTTTAGAAAAGAAGACACCCCAAGGTATTCCGTTAGGAGTATGGTGAGTTCATAGAACATTTAATTTTTTTGTCACAAGTTAGCAGAAATTGATTTTTATTGTTTTTTTTCACAAAGTGTCATTTTCCACTAACTTGTGACAAAAAATAAAATCTTCTATGAACTCACCATACACCTAACGGAATACCCTGGCGTGTCGTCTTACTAAAATGGGGTCACTTGTGGGGTTCCTATACTGCCCTGGCATTTTAGGGGCCCTAAACCGTGAGGAGTAGTCTAGAAATCAAATGCCTCAAAATGCCCTGTGAAATCCTAAAGGTACTCATAGGACGTTAGGCCCCTTAGCGCACCTAGGCTACAAAAATGTGTCACATGTGGTATCGCTGTACTCAGGAGAAGTAGTATAATGTGTTTTGGGGTGTATTTTTACACATACCCATGCTGGGTGGGAGAAATATCTCTGTAAATAGACAATTGTGTGTAAAAAAAATCAAACAATTGTCATTTACAGAAATATTTCTCACACCCAGCATGGGTATGTGTAAAATACACCCCGAAACACATTATACTACTTCTCCCGAGTACGGCGATACCACATGTGTGACACTTTTTTGCAGCCTAGGTGCGCTAAGGGGCCCAACGTCCTATTCACAGGTTATTTTGAGGCATTTGGTTTCTAGACTACTCCTTACGGTTTAAAATCTTCTATGAACTCATCATACACCTAACGGAATACCTTGGGGTGTCTTCTTTCTAAAATGGGGTCACTTGGTGGGGTTCCTATACTGCCCTGGCATTTTAGGGGCCCAAAACCGTGAGGAGTAGTCTGGAAACCAAATGCCTCAAAATGACCGTTCAGGGGTATAAGCATCTGCAAATTTTGATGACAGGTGGTCTACGAGTGGCCGAATTTTGTGGAACCGGTCATAAGCAGGTGGCCTCTTAGATGACAGGTTATATTGGCACTGAAGTGCAGGAAGTTCTCAAATCGTGACCTGGACATGGCAGCAGAGAACATGGGCATGTGATGTATTGGGTGCGTAGATCAATAAGACCGCAATACATTCTTTTTGACTAGACCCATGTTAAGGAGAAGGCCCCAAAAAATTTACATTCGGAAACTTGGAGTGGTTTCCACCGAAAAGGCTGGGCATGGTAGCTTCTTGGAATGGCAGTTGCGTATTGTGTGGCATAATGGTTGGTCTCAGCCACAATTAAGTTGTAGAGACCAGCAGTGATCAGAAAAAAAAAATCTGTCACTGCGGTGGGGCGGGTGAGGGTTTGGCTGGGTGATCAGAAGCCCGCAGGGGGCAGATTAGGGCCTGATCTGATAGGAGTGCTAGGGGGTGACAGGAGGTGATTGATGGGTGTCTCAGGGGGTGATTAGAGGGGAGAATAGATGCAATCAATGCACTGGGGAGGTGATCAGAAGGGGGTCTGAGGGGGATCTGAAGGTTTGGCCGAGTGATCAGGAGCCCACATGGGGCAAATTAGGGCCTGATCTGATGGGTAGGTGTGCTAGGGGGTGACAGGAGGTGATTGATGAGTGTCTCAAGGTGTGATTAGAGGGAGGAATAGATGCAAGCAATGCACTGGGGGCGATCTGAGGGTGTGGGCGGGGGATTGGGTGACGGCAAAGGGGCAGATGAGGGTCTGATCTGATGGGTATGATGGGTAGCAGTGACAGGGGGTGATTGATGGGTGATCAGTGGGTGATTAGAGGGGAGAACAGATGTAAATGGACTGGAGAGGTGTTCAGGCGGGGTCTGAGGGTGATCTGAGGGTATGGGCGGGTGTTTGGGTGCCCGCAGGGGGCAGTTTAGGGTCTGATCTGATGGGTAGCAGTGACAGGTGGTGACAGGGGGTGATTGATAGGTGATAAGGGTGTGATTAGAGGGGAGAATAGATGCAAGCAATGCACTGGCGAGTTGATCAGGGCTGGGGTCTGAGGGCGTTCTGAGGGTGTGGGCGGGTGATTGGGTGCCCGCAAGGGGCAGATGAGGGTCTGATCTGATGGGTAGCAGTGACAGGTGGTGACAGGGTGATCAATAGTGATCAGTAGCTGATTACAGGGGAGAATATATGCAAGCAATGCACTGGCGAGTTGATCAGAGGGGGTCTGTGGGGCTATTTGAGGGTGTGGGAGGGTGATTGGGTGCCCAAGGGGCAGATTAGGGTCTGATCTGATGGGTGGCAGTGACAGGTGGTGACTGACAGGTAATCAGTGGGAGGTTACAGGGCAGAATAGATGTATACAGTACACAGGGGGGGGGGGGGGTCTGGCGAGGATCTGACTGTGTGGGGGTGATCAGGAGCCCCCAGGGGGCAGTTTAGGACCTAATCTATAAAATAGCGTTGACAGATAGTGACAGGGGGTGATTGATGGGTGATTAGGGGGGTGATTGGGTGCAAACAGGGGTCTGGGGGGGTGGGGGTCTGATGGGTGCTGTGGGTGATCAGAGGGCAGGATCAGTGTGGTGTTGTGCTTACTAGGGGGGCTGCAACCTGCCCTGGTGGTCCCTCAATCACTGGGACCACCAGGGCAGGAGGCAGCCTGTATAATACGCTTTGCATACATTACAAAGCGTATTATACGCTTATGTCGCGGCAGATCGGGGGTTAACAACCCGCCGGGCACTGCTAATTGGCCGGAGGGTTGACGTCGCGGGTGGGCGGAGCCTAATGCCGGCGGATGCGCGCACATGCAGCGCGCGATCTCCGGCCAGCTAGTCCGCAACGAGCCACCGATCGGCGTATTGCGGTCGTTGCAGTTGTGGAAGCAAAGGGGGACGGGCTTAACATAGTGAAGAGGGGAACCACCCCACGGTTCACACATTTACGACAGCGTGAATGTGATAGCTCTTTACTGTCGGAGGACAGCTCATATCTGCCTGGCTAAGATCAGGTGGAAACAGTTTTACTGCTAGATGAAATGCAGTTAGCAGTCTACAGTACAGTCTAATAATCTTAGCCAGGCAGATACGCGCTGTGCTCCATCAGTAAAGATCAGTCACATACATGCTGTAGTGAATGTATAAACAGCAGGGTGATTTATATTTTAACTAATTCTTAACCTTTCACTAACCCTCCTACTAGCGTTCTTTCCAGTATAAATCTTTTTTAGTTTTAGTTTTTAGAAATGTTGCGATAGTGGTCCTTTAGGGCTGTATTTGCTTTTAAAGAAAAAAAAAACTAGGTTGACTACTTTATGTATAAAAAAGTTTTTGTTCTAAAAGGTGTCTAACTACAAATGCTAGTCTGTGTCAGGGTATGGGAAGATTTATTTCAGTTTATAAGCCACCCAAAGGATTCCAATACTTTTACTGAATAATCAATCTAGGTACAATTTGTCATACGAAAAAACCCTCAAAAAAGAAAAAAAAAAAAAAAGAAAAAAAAAAAAGGATCCTCCAAGTATATTATGACTGGTACAAAGTTCAATCCTAAATGTGCTAACCCCTCCATTACAACTTTGGTGAATAGGCAAGAAGCAGATAACTCCCTAGGTAAAAATCACCATATCGGTAGTGTTGTACACCCACTGCAAATAGACTGCAACATGAGGAATTACTGTGATTCTAAGTGCATGAAAATATGGAGGTATGCATCTTTGAGAGCCAAACATGCCATAAAAGAAACCTTTATCAAGGCTAGGGCCCATATGCAATTAATTTTCTCCTGAGTTATTGTAACGATCGGTATCAGCACGCAGAGAGAATCTGATTATTGGCGATCTGCAGTATCACCAAGAATGCAGATATATACCCGATTATTGATGATCTGCAGTATCACCGATAATCCAATATATTGCTAACCTCTGGGCACCAGCAAAAGAACACAATAAAGACAGTAGCATAAATCACAGTAGTGTGGAAATATCCACCACAAGGCGATTCCTCAGAGGTGTGGTTACCTCTGAATGGGAACCCTGTGAGTGAGATCCTCTAACCAGGCTGAGTGAGGAATCTCGACCCCTAGCAGTAATCGTCTGCTTGGGGCAGGCGTCTCGGAGAGGCAAGCCTCAGAGATAACCCTCCAGTGGGAGAAGTTCCACTGAACTGAGAATGGTCAGACAGGCAGAGGTTCAGCAACAGAGATGACAGATAAAGTACAAAGACAGAAGGCTAATTCGGTATCCAAGGCAAGCAGGGTCTGGCAACGGTATATCAGATATGCGAGGTACCGAATCAGAAGACAGAGGAGTAGTCAGAAAAGCAATAAGTCATAACAGATATCAAACAATGTCTAATCTGAGTGCGAGATCCTTGGTCTCAGCACCCTGGAACTAGTCTGAATAATAACACAGATTAACAGTACAAGTAAACTGGCTAAGTGTGAATTCCCAGGTCCACCTGGTTCTAACACACTGTGGGATCTGACTAAAGGTCTGAGTGCTTCCACGTAGTGATTGCAACGGCAGACAACCAGCAACTGACAAGCAAGCTGTATATATAGTTGCAGGACTCTGCCGCCCTGCCCGAACCACTCAGCCAATCAGGAGTCCAGCAGGAATCAGCTGATCATCCTGATCAGCTGACACACCTCCTGCTGGCATAAAGGTCCTGACATCTGGCTCGCGCGTGCGTATCTCTAAATCTGTGTGAACTAACAGGCTCAGCCACACCAGCTGCACGCTGCTGCGTGCAAACCGCCGCGCTGGACGTGGAATCAGCCGCCTGACTGTTGTTGCATGCGGCGGCTTTTCCGCGTCACGCTCTGCCGCCAGACACACGCTTCCGTGTGCAAACCGCCGCACTGGACGCGGAATCAGCCGCCCGCTCAGTAGCACTCGCGGCGGTTTTTCCGCGATCTCTCACAGTAACCCCCCCCTCCCCCCCCCTTCCCCCCGAGGAGTGGACTTTGGACATCTCCTGCCAGGCTTCTCAGGATGTAAGTTACGAAACTCCTTTTTCAACTCCTCTGCGTGCATGCGACATTCTGGCACCCAAGTTCTCTCCTCAATGCCATACCCTTTCCAATGCACTAAATACTGCACGGAGTTCTGTACAAGCCGGGAGTCTAGAATCTTCTCAATTTCATATTCAGGTTTGTCATCAATCAACACAGGGGGGGGGGGGGAGCGGAATCCACGTGCACTGCCGGCTTGAGCAAGGACACATGGAACGATCTCACACCTCGCATGCTGGTAGGGAGATCGATGGCATGAGTGACATCATTGATTTTCCTGATCACAGGAAACGGACCCACACATCTGGGACCTAACTTGGGAGACAGTTGCTTCAGAGCCAAATGCTGTGTGGACATCCAAACCAAGTCACCTGGAAGGAATTCCCATTCTATGGAACGTCTCTTATGAGCTTGTTTCTTCTGACTCTGAAAAGCCCTCCTCAGATTTTGTTCTACCATTCCCCAAATCTGCTTCAAGGACCTCTGCCAATATTCCAGGGCTGGAAACGGGGTGGCAGCCACAGGTAATGGGGTGAACTTAGGTGACCTTCCTGTTACCACCTGGAATGGAGAAAAACCTGAGGAGGAGCTCTTCAAGTTGTTGTGTGCAAATTCTGCAAATGGCAGGAATTTGACCCAGTCAGTTTGAACGTCTGCCACATAACATCTCAGAAACTGTTCCAGAGACTGATTGGTTCTCTCGGTCTGGCCATTGGTGTGTGGGTGGTAGCCTGATGAGAAAGATAGCTCCATGTCTAACTGATGGCAGAATGCCCTCCAAAATTTTGAAACAAATTGGACTCCCCGATCTGACACTATATTTTCCGGAATACCATGCAGCCGGAAAATATGTTGGACGAAGAGCTCAGCCAATTCCTGAGCCGAGGGGAATCCTTTCAAGGGGACAAAATGGGCCATCTTGCTAAACCGATCGACTACCACCCAAATGACCGTCATGCCCTCAGACCTGGGGAGCTCGCCCACAAAATCCATGGACAGATGGGTCCATGGTTCACTCGGGACCGGCAATGATTGCAATGTCCCAACAGGTGCCTGACGGGAGGGTTTGCGCCTAGTACACACTGCACATTCTCTTACATATTCCTTGCAGTCAGCTGCCAATGACGGCCACCAGGCACATCTCGCAACGAGGTCCTGAGTTCTGGTGGCCCCAGGATGCCCAGCATTCTTGTGGGAATGGAACAACTGCAGTATTTGTAAATGAAAAGGTAATGGTACAAACATGACCCCTTCAGGCTTTCCCTCAGGTACCTCTTGTTGGAACGGACTCAACGTTTTTGTCCAGTCCCTCCATGTCTCAGTGGCGGCTAGAACCACTTTCTGAGAAAGAATGGTTTCTGGGTCTGAGGGCTGTGCTGTCTCGGGTTCAAAGCATCTGGACAAAGCATCAGCTTTGATGTTCTTACTACCAGGGGTATACGCGATTACAAATCTGAATCTTGAGAAAAACAATGACCACCGGGCCTGTCGGGGGCTAAGTCTCTTAGCACCCTCAATGTACTCCAAATTCTCGTGGTCAGTATAGACAGTAATGCTGTGTTCTGCACCCTCTAACCAATGTCGCCATTCCTCAAAGGCCAACTTAATGGCTAGAAGTTCCCTATTGCCTATATCGTAGTTCTTCTCTGCGGGTGAAAACCTACGCGAAAAATAGGCACAGGGGTGTAACTTTCCTTGCAACCCGGAACGCTGAGACAGCACAGCCCCTACCCCTACCTCTGAGGCATCTACCTCCACGATAAAGGGGAAGGCGGTGTCGACATGTCTCAAAATGGGTGCAGTACAGACCAATTTCTTTAGCATGGAGAAAGCAGCATGGGCCTCAGGGGACCAGTGGTGAGTATCTGCCCCTTTCTTTGTGAGACTGGTGAGAGGAGAAATCACCGTGGAGTACCCCTTTATGAACCTCCTATAGTAGTTAGCGAACCCCAGGAACGTTTGGAGAGCCTTCAATCCCACAGGTTGAGGCCACTCCAAAACAGCTGAAACCTTTCCTGGCTCCATAAAGAGGCCAGAGGTTGAAATTATGTACCCCAGAAAGGCAACAGAGGTCACTTCGAAAATGCATTTCTCCAGCTTAGCGTACAGCATGTTTAGTCTCAACTTCCGTAACACAAACTTAACATGATTTCTGTGCTCTGAGAGGTTGGACGAAAAGATTAGTATGTCGTCTAGGTATACTAAGACGAATTTACCCAACACCTCTCTAAAGACTTCGTTAATCAGCTCTTGAAAGACGGCCGGGGCATTACACAACCCGAAGGGCACCACTAGGTACTCGTAGTGCCCGTCGGGAGTGTTAAAGGCCGTCTTCCCTTCATCACCGTCCCTGATCCGCACAAGGTTGTAAGCACCCCTTAAATCCAGTTTTGAGAAAATCTTAGCATTGGTGACTTGAGTAAATAAATCGTCTATTAAAGGCAAAGGATAGCGATTTTTTACTGTAATTTTATTTAGACCCCGATAATCAATGCAGGGCCGTAGGCCTCCATCTTTCTTTTTCACAAAAAAGAACCCTGCCGGGGATCGAGAAGGGCGAATAAAACCTTTAGCTAAGTTTTCTCGGCTGTACTCCTGCATGGCCAACTTCTCTGGCCCCGATAAATTATAGAGATGACCTCAAGGGGGCATACAACCCGACCTAAGATCAATGGGGCAATCAAAGGGACAGTGTAGAGGAAGTTTATCTGCTGACTTGGGACAGAACACGTCTGCAAATTCTGACTACTGATCTGGCAATCCCTCCATGTGAATCTTGGTTTTACCAAAGGTTACTTTCGCTAGACAATGATGATAGCAATGGGCAGACCAGCTCGTTAGCTGACCTGTAGCCCAATTGATCTGAGTCGAGTGTATTTGTAACCATGGCATGCCAAGAATGATCGTGGAGGTTGCCATTCGTAACACAAAAAACGATAAACTTTCTTTATGCAACACCCCTATTGTGACCCCCAAGTCTGGGGTCTGGGAAAGAGGGTGATTACTCTGCAGAGGGGAATCGTCCACCGCAGTGACCCGAATCTGTTGTTTTAGTGGGGAGATCGTAATACCCAATTTCTTAGCAAATTCATAATCCATAAAATTAGCTGCTGAGCCAGAATCTATGAAGGCCTCAGTAGTCTCAATCTTATCCTACCAGAATATAGTGCAAGGGAGAAGGAAACGTTTATCATCTAGAGGTAATGACTGCGCGCCTAGGGTATTACCTCCGACTACACCTAGGCGGCAGCGTTTCCCAACTTCTTGGGACAATTCTGCACTTTATGACCCCCCTCTGCGCAGTACAGACAGAGCTGCTCTGTTTCTCTGTGTCTTCGCTCCACCCGCGACAATCTTGACCGACCAATTTGCATTGGTTCCGGTGGAGGTGAAGCAGGTGGAGGTGGAACAGAAGGAGACGCTGCAAAGTTCAAGTATCGCATATTGTTCCTACCCTGGGTCTGTCTTTGGTATCATACACGACGATCGATTCTGATGGCCAATGAAATGGCCTCATCGAGGCATTTGGGCTCAGGATGGCTCAACATCAACTCTGAGACCGCGTCTGACAGCCCTGATAAAAAACAGTCTAATAATGCAAATGAGTCCCATCTAGCTGAAACTGCCCATTTTCTGAACTCAGCTGCGCAATTTTCAACCGGATCTCTACCCTGCCGCAATGTCTTGAGCTTCCGCTCTGCGGTCGAGGAAATATCCGGATCATCGTAAATTATGGCCATAGCTTCAAAGAACGCCTCAACTGACACTAACGCGCCCTCACCTGGCTGAAGACTATATGCCCTAGTCTGGGAATCTCCTGACAATAGTGTTTTGATAAACGTAATTCTCTGAGCTACAGTTCCTGAAGTACTAGGTCTCAACTCAAAGTATGACAACACTCGGTTTCTAAAGTTTCGAAAGTCAGATCTGTGGCCAGAAAACCTTTCAGGTACAGACATACGTATGTCTGTGCTAGGAGGAGATCGCACGGTATCCACAGCCATCTGATAAACTTGTACAGTCCCAGACAAAGTGTTGATTTAAGTCTGGTGACTGTCTAGCACTCGGTTGTGATTTTCCACCGTAGTGGTGAGTGCATCAAGACGGCTGCGGAGTGCGTCCATTTGGGTTTGGTCTGCCGTTCTGTAACGATCGGTATCAGCACGCAGAGAGAATCTGATTATTGGCGATCTGCAGTATCACCAAGAATGCAGATATATACCCGATTATTGATGATCTGCAGTATCACCAATAATCCGATATATTGCTAACCTCTGGGCACCAGCAAAAGAACATAATAAAGACAGTAGTATAAATCACAGTAGTGTGGAAATATCCACCACACGGCGATTCCTCAGAGGTGTGGTTACCTCTGAATGGGAACCCCGTGCGTGAGATCCTCTAACCAGGCGGAGTGAGGAATCTCGACCCCTAGCAGTAATCGTCTGCTTGGGGCAGGCGTCTCGGAGAGGCAAGCCTCAGAGATGACCCTCCAGTGGGAGACGTTCCACTGAAGGGAGAATGGTCAGACAGGCAGAGGTTCAGCAACAGAGATGACAGATAAAGTACAAAGACAGAAGGCTGATTCGGTATCCAAGGCAAGCAGGGTCTGGCAACGGTATATCAGATATGCGAGGTACAGAATCAGAAGACAGAGGAGTAGTCAGAAAAGCAATAAGTCATAACAGATATCAAACAATGCCTAATCTGAGTGCGAGGTCCTTGGTCTCAGCACCCTGGAACTAGTCTGAATAATAACACAGATTAACAGTACAAGTAAACTGGCTAAGTGTGAATTCCCAGGTCCACCTGGTTCTAACACACTGTGGGATCTGACTAAAGGTCTGAGTGCTTCCACGTAGTGATTGCAACGGCAGACAACCAGCAACTGACAAGCAAGCTGTATATATAGTTGCAGGACTCTGCCGCCCCGCCCGAACCACTCAGCCAATCAGGAGTCCAGCAGGAATCAGCTGATCATCCTGATCAGCTGACACACCTCCTGCTGGCATAAAGGTCCTGACATCTGGCTCGCGCGTGCGTATCTCTAAATCTGTGTGAACTAACAGGCTCAGCCACACCAGCTGCACGCTGCTGCGTGCAAACCGCCGCGCTGGACGCGGAATCAGCCACCTGACTGTTGTTGCATGCGGCGGCTTTTCCGCGTCCCGCTCTGCCACCAGACACACGCTTCTGCGTGCAAACCGCCGCACTGGACGCGGAGTCAGCCACCCGCTCAGTAGCACTTGCGGCGGCTTTTCCGCGATCTCTCACAGTTATCTCCTATGAGATAATGTTTATATCTTCTCTTTAAAATAACTTTTAAGCACTTTGCAACCAAAAATAGGTGAAAAAGTACTATAAAATTATCTTGAGTACTGTATTTTCTTTCTTGTGGCTTAAAAGTAATATTACTGATAAGGTGTAAAAATATCACCTAGGAAAATACTCACGAGAAAAAGTGCATATCAGCCCAGGACGGACCAAATGTTGCCCATGTTGAGCTGTTAAAGATGGTGGAAGATGATGCGGTTGGTAGTGGTGGGAAGTAGGGTCACAAAGAATCCTAAAATGTGGAACATTCAGGAACTCCCATCTATAGTCCTCTAGACTGATTCTTCTCAGCCGATTGTATTGGAAATGATCTTTAATGATCTTGAAATTGCTGTAGAAATGACCACCGACCTGAGCTTTAGGATGGCAGATTCCCTATTTCCAAGTCAGAGTAAGTGGTAGGGAGAGGCACACCTTTCCGTAATGTTCGGGTGCATAACCACGGATGCCAAGCAACATCCAGGGAACAGTCCAATAGTAGAAGAAAGTGGTTAGCACTCCAGCTTCTCAGTGACCAAAGTTTTATTCTCCAATCACGTCAACACTTAAGTTAACAATTTTTTTCGGGGCCATCAGGGGTCCCCTTCTTCAGAACAGTGCAGACTTCTGCATTGTTCTGAAGAAGGGGACCCCTGATGGCCCCGAAACAATTGTTAACTTAAAGAAAACTTGAACTGAAAATTAAAGTCAAAATAAACATACAAGGGTCATACTTACCTCCCGTGTCGTCTACTCCTCAATTTCATTCTCCTCTCTTGCGTCTTGTTTGTCCACTGTGATCAAGGGAATTCTCCGTCCTCCATTTTGAAAATGGCCATTACCCCATAACAGCTTTCTGGTCAACACACTGTTAAACTGTAACATCGCCCACTAGAGCCATAGGGATACATGGCACATCAGTTGTCCTCTCAGCTATAACTGACAGCAACTGATATATTTAAGTTCTGACAAAATGTTGTCAGAACTGGAAGGGATCATTCATTGTCAAAAGAAAAAGAAAATGGTGAGCTTCTGAGAGGAACTGATGGCAAGGCAACTATGTAATGTTCATTTGAAGTTACCTCATGTGTTTATTTTAAATATTTTTTCTCAGTTCAGGTTCCCTTTAAGTGTTGATGTGATTGGAGAATAAAACTTTGCTCACTGAGAAGCTGGAGTGCTAACCAATTTCTTCTACTATTTCCAAGTCAGGTCATTTTGGTGCCGTGCCAGATTTAGGTGCTGTCATAGACCACAGATTTAAGATGATGAAATTGCAATAAAATCCCCATAATTTGGGTGCTGACAATAGTCAAACTTGAAAGTAGATGCTAAGGCTTCAGGATTGTTCCAATCCATTTAAATCATGTCTTTCAACCCATTACGCAGGATATATGAGGGACTTGCAAGTCCAGCAGCCTTGATACATTTTGTCAAGGTCTAACAGGGCTTTAATTCTATAATCATCATAAAGGGGACCTTACATGACCTGTGACCTGATGCTATAGACTTGTGGCTGAACAGCAACAAGCATTTAAACTTGTTCTGCCAGAAATAACATTTAGTTATGCGACTGACAGGTTCTCTCCAGTTGGGACCCTAGTCAGACTAAACCGTAAAACTCTGATAAGGATTACAGCCATAATGCTCTTTCCTGGCAGAAAGCAGCCCCTGACTGCAGAGGATAGATCAAAAAGGTCAATAGTTCATGTATTAAAACTGTAATACAGAAAACTGTCATTGAGTATAGACAAAACAATAAACTAAAATTTCAAACAGAACATAAAAAGTGTGAGATATGTAAAAAGTCCCATTCAGGAGTAGGAGGCCAGACACAACTGGCCCATCCCATCACTTTTACACAAGGTGCAATTTTCTGGGCCTTGGATTATTTGTTAAATTTTATTAAGGCCCCATTCACAATGCACGCGTTCCATCTGGATTTCGTGAACGTGGGCAGGAGGCAGACACGCACGACATCAGAGAGTGCATAGACTGCACTGTCTGGTGTTCACACTGCTTGCATTGCGGACCAGTGCGGTCCACGAACGCATGCTGCACGCATTTTTTAACAAAACACGCGGCTGACTCATTTACTTTCATTGAATGGGATCAGCCATGCAACGCATACAAATGCAGATGACGTGCGTTCGTATGGGTTACGTTCCGAACGCACGCCCATCCACGTTTCATGATGTGAATGTGTCAGAATAACAGCCTGGTATACAATTAAAAGAAAAAGCACCACCTAAACAGTGGGAATGTTACAGGAACAAATAACTGGTGCAGAAGTCCAAAGTATATGCAAATACTACTTTTATTGAGCCAATTACATACAAAATAAAAACAATTAAAAACAAGGCAACGCCGTGCCCAGCCAACACATCCCTTGCATAATATAAATAACAAAATTTGTATGCTCTGCTATAAAATGGTGAGACTGCGCAAACAGTGACCAAATGTTTTTGGTTATGTCAATAGCATTATGCTAGATGTAGCATGTATAACCCGATATGCAACACCAGTGTCACAATAATGGTATTTTGATAAATAATTGTGTAATAGACACTGTATTGCTAAAGTCCACAGGATACACATGCAACCACAGCAAAATGCAGTTCAGATAATAACATCTCCTGTACAGAGCATAGGTTCAAAAACGTGTGCTACCCAATCTGTGAATATCATATACAATAGGACCTCATAGAGGATAATTAAAGTTTGATACAAACAACAATAGTGCAACTGACAATGGGTCAAAGACCACTACTATAAAGTGTAATGAAGTGAGTTATGAAAACGTGAAGTAGAGCCAAGTAGAGGAGAAAGATCGCAGAGCTTACCGAGTAATGGTATAAAGAGGGCTGGGGACGGCTGCAACGGCGCTCCTGCGCCCGTCTGACTAGTTCCGCCGAAGCTGCTGTGGGACAATGATCAATATGTATTGGCGTGTTTTTATACAATGTCCGAGGATGCGGCCGCATCATAGGCGTGACCCTGTGTGCCGTCTGATGTCAGCACGCCAGGGTCAGCCAAGCGTGTAGTGTCACAAAGTACGTGTGAGTATCGGGAAAATTTTATGCTCGCCATCTAGCGGCCAGAATAAGAAAATTATATAAAAGCGAGTAAAGGAGAAAAATGCCGCCATCTGGTGGACAAAAAAATAATTGCAGATAAAGATAAAAGGAGAACTGCAAATACAAGAAAGGTTCAGAGGAAGAACAGAGATAATATAAAGCATGAATACAATTAAAATGTGGTATGAGGTACATACTAATCAAAATTGGACCAGGACTACCTAGTTGTAAGGAAACTAAAGACACATAAGATCAGCATGGCTAATTATCACACAAAAGACATATTTTAGTGAATCCATCATGCTTCATTATTGGAACTTGGTATAGTGATGGTCTGTGGTCACTTTTTCTTTTTTGGTCAGTTCAATCATAAATATTAAGGCCTCCTATGGTATTCAATCGGGAGATGGAGGAATGAGCCTTAGGTATTTTCCTAATCAAAAACAAAAAAATACAAAAAATGGAGAAACATTAATTAACATACCAGATGGAATAGAGTACTTATATAGAGGGATCAGGAATAGTCCCAGAGAAAAGCCCACCAGAAATGGGAACAACAATAGTCTAGGAGAGTCCAGCCTCCGTACCATAGGCTGTAGAAGAGAGTATAGAGCAGTAGGTCGCTACAATGAGCAAATATGAAGTCAAGTATCCAAAAAGATATCAAATTATGTCCAAACCAGAATAGAATGTTACACTGGTATAGAATAGTAAAGAAGGGAAATGTGGAAAGATCAAAAGTCCCACTATCATTAGTCATCACCAAGGCAGTAACAATCAGGAAATATGTTGCATCATACTTATGATATTGTAATAGGGAGATATAGGAAGTCCAACTCTCATACCTTAGAGCTGTAGAAAATCAGGAGGAATAAAAGTGGGAAAAACGAAGGAACCTGGAATATGACTGTAAGATAGACTTATTGTGGTAGAGAGCAACCCATACTAAAGTCCTCATTAAGCCCATTCTGGACTCTAGTACCTAGTCTGTGTATCCAGCGTAATTCCCATTGCAGTAGTTTAATAATATTATTACCTCCTCTATTATTGGGGTGGAGTCTTTGCAGTCCATAGACTTTCCAATTCTCTATTTTCCCTGATGGACATATAAGTGAATGTGCTGCCACCGTTGTGAGGACTTTATCTTCATAAAAGTCTCTCTTTGCCAATTTTATGGTTGAGCGGTGTTTTTGGATCCTTAATTTAAGAGGATTTTTGGTCTGTCCTACATATCTCTTATTGCATCCACATTCCAGGAGATAAATTACCCAAGGTGATTGACAGTTGATAAAGTCATGTAGGGTAATTTTGGAGTTATCTTCAAGATTTTTGATATATTTTGTAGGTGGCATGAGAGGACAGATAGAGCAACCACCACAAGGAAAGCTACCCTTAGTACTCAGAGGCCTAGAAGGGTATTCATAATGACTATGGCAAAGTTTGTCCCTTAACGTGGGTGCTCGTTTGGCCGTCAATGATGCTCTGGTAGTAATGTAGCTTTTGATAATAGGGTCACTCTGTAGAATTCTCCAATGGGTGTTAAGAATATTATAAATATCGCTCCATCCCTCATTGTATGTCGTAATCATCCTGACCAAATTATTATTGTTTGGGTCTCTCTTTTTAGGTCTTAGTAATTGTTCTCTAGATATGAATCTAGCTTTCCTCCAAGCTTTTCTAATGTACTTATTGGGATACCCTCGATCTTTGAATCTATCTGCCAGTTTACTTGCCTCTTTTTCGAATTCTTGAATACTGGTGCAGTTACGTCTAATTCTTAAGAATTGTCCAGTGGGAATACTACGTCTTGTAGCCGCAGTGTGGAATGAAGAGTAATGGAGAAGGCTGTTAACAGCAGTTTTTTTGCGGTACAAAGTTGTTTCCAGTTGTCCGTCAGTGTCTTTGATAATCTTGATGTCCAAGAAACAGACTTCTTTCTGAGAGATATCAAACGTTAAGAAAATATTCAGATCATTGTTGTTCAAGAGCCCAACAAATTCTAAAAACAATTCAACGCTATCTTGCCACAAAATGAGGACGTCATCAATGAAACGATGCCACCCCGCAATTGCGGGGTGGAATCGTTCCAGTGACGACGCCCACACAACCTCTCTTTCCCACCACCCCAGAAAGAGGTTGGCCACTGAGGGCGCACATTTGGCCCCCATGGCCACACCCCTTATCTGTAGGTAGTATGTGTTATTGAACAAAAAGTAATTGTGTGTTAACACAAATCCTAACAATTCCAACAGCCATAAATTCCTGCTCCGATTTTCGATTGTCTCTGTGTCCAGAAAATATTTTACTGCTCTCAAGCCTTGTTGGTGGGATATGTTGGTATATAAACTTTCCACGTCACACGTGATAAGTAGATCTTTAGTTTCAAGTTGTACATCCATCAATTTGGCTATTATATCATTAGAGTCACGGGTGTAGGACTCCAGAGAGATCACATGGGGCTGCAGGAAGAAGTCAATGTAGGCACAGCTCCTTTCATTAAGACTGCCCATCCTAGATATTATAGGTCTCCCCGGTGGGCACTGTACATTTTTGTGGACTTTGGGGAATTTACTGAATCTGATATAGAAGGTAGTGCACAGCACCTTTTGGGAAGATTGGAAGACATACGACAGGTTGGGAAAAAACACAAGGCAACTGGTGGAGCAACCAACTCTAGGACCAATGATGAGGTACTCAATATTATTAATCTATCTGATGTTTTGTTGACAGAAGCTGAGCAGAACCTTCTGAAAAGGGGTCTGACGTTTTCTCCTGTTAACAAATATGATCCTTTTGACACACTAAAAGACCTCTACTTCTTTTGTAGGAAATTAGTCCTTAAAAAAATTATATCATAACCAGGAAACTCCACCAAATATAACCATTGAAATGGGCCTTGATGAACAGGACAAAACTATCTTCATGGATCTAATGTCCTTACTGCATGAACAAGATACTGAAACGGTGAGTAAAAGCACCCCCTTCAAACCAGCTTCAAAATTTCTACCTGCATTCAATTCCTGCCCCCAAGTTCAGACGTTCTTTGATATTACATCATCAGAACTGCAGCAGATTAATTACAGTAAGAGGGGCAAAGATAATCTGACCAAAGATGAGAGAAGAGCCCTATCCGACCTCATTGGAAGGTCAGATATCATAATAAAAGAAGCTGATAAGGGGGGCAATGTAGTGATCTGGCCAAGGCCCCTATATGAAAAAGAGGCATACAGACAATTGAATGACAATAAATTTTATAAAAAAACTTTCTGGTAATCCTACGGAGATTTATCAGAGAGAATTAAAAACCATATTGGAAGTTGGCCTGGAAGAAAAAATAATAACAAAAAAAAGAGTATAATTATCTCTGGGTTGAACAACCTGTCACACCAACCTTTTACATCCTCCCCAAAGTCCACAAAAATGTACAGTGCCCACCGGGGAGACCTATAATATCTGGGATGGGCAGTCTTAATGAAAGGAGCTGTGCCTACATTGACTTCTTCCTGCAGCCCCATGTGATCTCTCTGGAGTCCTACACCCGTGACTCTAATGATATATTAGCCAAATTGATAGTTGTACAACTTGAAACTAAAGATCTACTTATCACGTGTGACGTGGAAAGTTTATATACCAACATATCCCACCAACAAGGCTTGAGAGCAGTAAAATATTTTCTGCACACAGAGACAATCGAAAATCGTAGCAGGAATTTATGGCTGTTGGAATTGTTAGGATTTGTGTTAACACACAATTACTTTTTGTTCAATAACACATACTACCTACACATAAGGGGTGTGGCCATGGGGGCCAAATGTGCGCCCTCAGTGGCCAACCTCTTTCTGGGGTGGTGGGAAAGAGAGGTTGTGCGGGCGTCGTCACTGGAACGATTCCACCCCGCAATTGCGGGGTGGCATCGTTTCATTGATGACGTCCTCATTTTGTGGCAAGATAGCGTTGAATTACATTAGAAAAGCTTGGAGGAAAGCTAGATTCATATCTAGAGAACAATTACTAAGACCTAAAAAGAGAGACCCAAACAATAATAATTTGGTCAGGATGATTACGACATACAATGAGGGATGGAGCGATATTTATAATATTCTTAACACCCATTGGAGAATTCTACAGAGCGACCCTATTATCAAAAGCTACATTACTACCAGAGCGTCATTGACGGCCAAACGAGCACCCACGTTGAGGGACAAACTTTGCCATAGTCATTATGAATACCCTTCTAGGCCTCTGAGTACTAAGGGTAGCTTTCCTTGTGGTGGTTGCTCTATCTGTCCTCTCATGCCACCTACAAAATATATCAAAAATCTTGAAGATAACTCCAAAATTACCCTACATGACTTTATCAACTGTCAATCACCTTGGGTAATTTATCTCCTGGAATGTGGATGCAATAAGAGATATGTAGGACAGACCAAAAATCCTCTTAAATTAAGGATCCAAAAACACCGCTCAACCATAAAATTGGCACAGAGAGACTTTTATGAAGATAAAGTCCTCACAACGGTGGCAGCACATTCACTTATATGTCCATCAGGGAAAATAGAGAATTGGAAAGTCTATGGACTGCAAAGACTCCACCCCAATAATAGAGGAGGTAATAATATTATTAAACTACTGCAATGGGAATTACGCTGGATACACAGACTAGGTACTAGAGTCCAGAATGGGCTTAATGAGGACTTTAGTATGGGTTGCTCTCTACCACAATAAGTCTATCTTACAGTCATATTCCAGGTTCCTTCATTTTTCCCACTTTTATTCCTCCTGATTTTCTACAGCTCTAAGGTATGAGAGTTGGACTTCCTATATATCCCTATTACAATATCATAAGTATGATGCAACATATTTCCTGATTGTTACTGCCTTGGTGATGACTAATGATAGTGGGACTTTTGATCTTTCCACGTTTCCCTTCTTTACTATTCTATACCAGTGTAACATTCTATTCTGGTTTGGACATAATTTGATATCTTTTTGGATACTTGACTTCATATTTGCTCATTGTAGCGACCTACTGCTCTATACTCTCTTCTACAGCCTATGGTACGGAGGCTGGACTCTCCTAGACTATTGTTGTTCCCATTTCTGGTGGGCTTTTCTCTGGGACTATTCCTGATCCCTCTATATAAGTACTCTATTCCATCTGGTATGTTAATTAATGTTTCTCCATTTTTTGTATTTTTTTGTTTTTGATTAGGAAAATACCTAAGGCTCATTCCTCCATCTCCCGATTGAATACCATAGGAGGCCTTAATATTTATGATTGAACCGACCAAAAAAGAAAAAGTGACCACAGACCATCACTATACCAAGTTCCAATAATGAAGCATGATGGATTCACTAAAATATGTCTTTTGTGTGATAATTAGCCATGCTGATCTTATGTGTCTTTAGTTTCCTTACAACTAGGTAGTCCTGGTCCAATTTTGATTAGTATGTACCTCATACCACATTTTAATTGTATTCATGCTTTATATTATCTCTGTTCTTCCTCTGAACCTTTCTTGTATTTGCATTTCTCCTTTTATCTTTATCTGCAATTATTTTTTTGTCCACCAGATGGCGGCATTTTTCTCCTTTACTCGCTTTTATATAATTTTCTTATTCTGGCCGCTAGATGGCGAGCATAAAATTTTCCCGATACTCACACGTACTTTGTGACACTACACGCTTGGCTGACCCTGGCGTGCTGACATCAGACGGCACACAGGGTCACGCCTATGATGCGGCCGCATCCTCGGACATTGTATAAAAACACGCCAATACATATTGATCATTGTCCCACAGCAGCTTCGGCGGAACTAGTCGGACGGGCGCAGGAGCGCCGTTGCAGCCGTCCCCAGCCCTCTTTATACCATTACTCGGTAAGCTCTGCGATCTTTCTCCTCTACTTGGCTCTACTTCACGTTTTCATAACTCACTTCATTACACTTTATAGTAGTGGTCTTTGACCCATTGTCAGTTGCACTATTGTTGTTTGTATCAAACTTTAATTATCCTCTATGAGGTCCTATTGTATATGATATTCACAGATTGGGTAGCACACGTTTTTGAACCTATGCTCTGTACAGGAGATGTTATTATCTGAACTGCATTTTGCTGTAGTTGCATGTGTATCCTGTGGACTTTAGCAATACAGTGTCTATTACACAATTATTTATCAAAATACCATTATTGTGACACTGGTGTTGCATATCGGGTTATACATGCTACATCTAGCATAATGCTATTGACATAACCAAAAACATTTGGTCACTGTTTGCGCAGTCTCACCATTTTATAGCAGAGCATACAAATTTTGTTATTTATATTATGCAAGGGATGTGTTGGCTGGGCACGGCGTTGCCTTGTTTTTAATTGTTTTTATTTTTTATGTAATTGGCTCAATAAAAGTAGTATTTGCATATACTTTGGACTTTTGCACCAGTTATTTGTTCCTGTAACATTCCCACTGTTTAGGTGGTGCTTTTTCTTTTAATTGTATAGTTTCATAGTTAGGTCGAAGACCTTACCCCCTTACATAGAACACATTTGTGCCTATATTAGCAAAACCTTATTGCTTAAATATGTCTGCTCACCCTTCTTCTGTTTAAGAATAACAGCCTGGCAGACATTCTGATATAAATAAAAACTAGAACACAAATTTGTTGAATTAAATTTATGAATAAACTAAAAAAATTGTGAAACTGTACAAATAAGGCAGTCAGAGAGTAGTCAAAATCTAGGCAGAGATCGGTGCAGGCGGCAGGCAGAGAGTAGTCAAAATCCAGGCAGGCTGAGAGTAGTCAAAATGCAGGCAAAAATCGGTAACAGTATGGCAGAAGGACTTAGCTCAGAAGCAGTTGAGAACCAAATTACTATATTGTTAACCTGTGCTTTCAACTGAGCTTATCTGCCATGGCAGTCAAGTGACACAGGAGAGAGATCAAATTACAACTTGTGATTAGAGACAAATGAGGAGGAATTAGACACGCTACACTCTCTATATACATGCAGGCTGCATTATTGGTTGTTATGATAAAAAATGTCAATTAAATGTATCATATAGGAGAATGAACATAGGCGCCAACAGGATAAAATGTGATAAAAATTTTAAAATTCCTCAGGAGGTAGTGGTGGACTCGCTTCCCCGAAGCAAAGAGGATACTGTCATTTTTTGTACAACAACAGGTTCATTGATATACTCCAACAGTGCAACGCGTTTCACGGGTATATTTCTGCTTCTTCAGGCAAAAGCAGATAGGAGTACACTGAAAAGACAGACTAGTATAGTGTCCTTAGACCAATATACATATTGAATAATGTGTAATGTTTTGTGTATGAATGACTGATTTAAGTAGATAGGTGCCTACAAAGATTCCAATAGTAATAGCAATGGGGTTAATATGGAGTGTAGTGATGGGGCTGTGTGGAGGACCAGGGATACTAGTAATAGTGAGTAGGTTTTGGTAGAATAAGGGGTAGTAAAGGGTGGGGGAAGGGATACAATAGTAGCTTACGGGAAAAAACAAACAATATGAAGTATTTGGACTTACCAGTACACCCATAGGTTAAGAAAGCAGTGCAATCTAAGCACACCGCCCATCCACGCTTATGTAACCTAATCCCCTTATCATGATTGGCCCATCTATTCTTATACAACCTTTCCCTGGCTCCCATTGGTCCACGGACATGCCCCCCCTTTCCCGGTTCTCCTTACCAACCTGATACAGCTACCGGTCTATCACTCAGCCCCCACCCCCCACAAACCATGTGATTGGACAATACACACCTCACACAGATATTTAAAGGGGTTCTTCCATGAATGAGGAAAAAGAATAAAAAGTGGTTTATGCATAAACTATTAAACATCCTTCTAAAATAGTGTAAAAAGTTTTTTTTAAAAAATTAATGGTTTCATCAATATAAGATGTATTGTAAATAGTGACCTATGAAGGACTGGGAGGCGAATCCATTTGTTAGGGGTGTTTTTTTTTTTTACTTTCTTTTACAACCATAACTGCTGTCTACATAGTTTTCAGTGGTATAACCCACTTCTAGCAGGAATAGCCCTTATAACCCTAACTGCTGAGCTCTGCTAAGCTGCTGAGTATGTGTTTACATTGTTGCTAGGCAACCAGACCCGTGCAGAGACTCGTTTTGTGAAAAGAGTCATAAGCAGCTGGGAGAATCAGTCCCATCTACACCATATGATTCTTTGTCAGATTTGATTCAATTCATTGATTTGATTTAATTTAATCTGACATGTCCGATTCAGGATTCGATTCAATTTGAATCGAATTGAATCGAATCATGAATCGGACATGTCAGATTGAATCAAATCATATCAATGAATTAATCAAATTGAATCGAATTTTTATTATTATAACGGCGATTCCTACTAGAAGTGGGTTATACCACTGAAAACTGTGCAGGCAGCAGTTATGATTGTGAAAATAAAGTAAAAAAAAAAAACACCCCTAACAAATGGATTAGCCTCCCAGCCGTCATCCGTCACTATTTACAATACATGTTATATTGATGAAACCATTCATTTTTAAAAAAACACTTTTTACACTATTTTACAAGGATGTTTAATAGTTTATGCATAAACCACTTTTTATTTTTCCTCATTCATGGAAGAACCCCTTTAAACAGCCATTCCCAGACATACCAGCACAGAGGCGCTTATCGTGACCTAGAGACTGTACTGGTAAGTCCAAATACTTCATATGGTTTGTTTTTTCCCGTAAACTACTAGTGTATCCCTTCCCCCACCCTTTACTACCCCTTATTCTACCAAAACCTACCCACTATTTCCAGTATCCCTGGTCCTCCATACAGCCCCATCACTACACTCCATATTAACCCCATTGCCATTACTATTGGAATCTTTGTGGGCATCTATCTACTTAAATCAGTCATTTATACACAAAACATTATACATTATTCAATATGTATATTGGTCTAAAGACACTATACTTGTATCTGTCTTTTCAGTGTACTCCTATCTGTTTATTGCCAGAAGAAGCGGGAATATACCCGGGAAACGCGTTGCACTGCTGGAGTATATCAATAAACCTGTTGTTGTACAAAAATTGACAGTATCCTGTCTGCTTCGGGGAGGAGAGTCCGCCACCACCTCCTGAGGTATTTTAAACTTTTTATCACAAATTATCCTGTTGGCGCCTATGTTAATTCTTACAATATCAATATCCACCCCTGGTGGAGGGGTTGATCCCAACCTTTTTTTTACTTATCTACAGAGAGTGACTTTTAATCCTGAGTGAGGACAGGTCTAATCTCCTCACCTGCCTGCACAGTGGTTACCTATACGGTAACCCACACTTTTGAGTATATACATTATATACTTTTAATTTCCACTTAATTGTTTTGCATACTACACCATATTGGGTTCTCAGTGTTCGCTTTTCTTTATCATATCATATAGGAGACACACACAGTGATATTTGAGAAGTGAAATGAAGTTTATTGGATTTACAGAAAGTGTGCAATAATTGTTTAAACAAAATTAGGCAGGTGCATATATTTGGGCACCACAAAAAAGAAATGAAATCAATATTTAGTAGATCCTCCTTTTGCAGAAATTACTGTCTCTAAACGCTTCCTGTAGGTTCCAATGAGAGTCTGGATTCTGGTTGAAGGTATTTTGGACCATTCCGCTTTACAAAACATCTTTTGTTCATTCAGGTTTGATTGCTTCCAAGCATGGACAGCTCTCTTTTACTCACACCACAGATTGTCAATGATATTCTGGTCGATGACTGAGATGGCCATTCCAGAACGTTGTACTTGTTCATCTGCATGAATGACTTAGTGGATTTTGAGCAGTGTTTAGGGTTGTTGTCTTTTTGAAAGATCCAGCCCTGGTGCAGCTTCAGCTTTGTCACTAATTCCTGGACATTGGTCTCCAGAATTTTCTGATACTGAGTGGAATCCATGCCTCCCTCAACTTTCACAAGATTCCCAGTCCCTGCACTGGCCACACAGCCCCACAGCATGATGGAACCATCACCATATTTTACTGTAGATAGCAGGTGTATTTCTTGGAATGCTGTTTTTCCTCCAGGCATAACGCCACTTGTTATTCCCAAAAAACTCAATTTTAGTTTCATCAGTCCACAGCTCCTTATTCCAAATTGAAGCCGACTTGTCCAAATGTGCTTTAGCATGCCTCACGCGGCTCTGTTTGTGCTGTGGGCAGAGAAAAGGCTTCCTCTGCATTACTCTCGCATACAGCATTTCTTTGTGTAAAGTCTGCCGAATGACTTAACGATGCACAGCGACTCCATCTGCACCAAGATGATGTTGTAGGTCTTTGGTGCTGGTCTGTGTGTTGATTGACTGTTCTCACCATTCAACGCTTCTGTTTATCCGAGATTTTTCTTGGTCTGCCACTTCGATCCTTAAAGGAGAACTGTAGTGAGAGTTATATGGAGGCTGCCATATTTATTTCCATAAGCAATACCAGTTGCCCGGCAGCCCTGCTGAGCTATTTGCCTGCAGTAGTGTGAATCACACTAGAAACAAGTAAGCAGCTAGTCTTGTCAGATCCGTCAAAAAAATGTCAGAAACACCTGATCTGCTGCATGCTTGTTCAGGGTCTATGGCTTAAAGTATTAGCGGCAAAGGATCTGCAGGCTAGCCAGGCAACTGGCATTGTTCAAAAGGAAATCAATATGGCAGCCTCCATATACCTCTCACTACAGTTCTCCATTAACTTGAACTGAGCCTGCGGTCTTCCATTTCCTCAATATATTCCTAACTGTGGAAACAGACAGCTGAAATATATGAGACAGCTTTCTGTATCCTTCCCCTAAACCATGATGGTAAACAATCTTTGTCTTCAGGTCATTTGAGAGTTGTTTTGAGTGTGTGTGTGTGTGTGTGTGTATACACACATACACATACATATATACATATACAGAGGGGCTGCAGCACACAACAGGGAAACAGTGACAGGGGCTCTTGGTTACGCTTTAACGCGCTTAAGCTCACCAACTGTGCCAAAGTGTCCCCAATCTGGTGAGTCCTACTCTAACCATGCAAATATGCCAGTTTTTATTAGCAGTCTAGTGGGAACTAAACCAAAAACCCAAGAGTCAACTAAATAGGAGAAAAGGAAATTAAAAACACCTCACCTTTTACTAGCTACTGAATGAACTCTCTGAACATGTGCAATCCGCTCATTTATATGCTTAACTGTGCTAGAGGTGGGCGTGGTTATGCACGCTCACAGCGGAAAATTATAAATAAACAACAAGGGATGAGCAGCACAAACCAAATTTTATGCCATTTTATGCAAAGCATGCACGCAACACTGGAGATCCCCAGACTCCATAAGAAATATATAAATACAGAGGGGCTGCAGCACACAACAGGCAAACAGTGACAGGGGCTCTTGGTTACGCTTTAACGCGCTTAAGCTTACCAACTGTGCCAAAGTGTCCCCAATATATACAGTGATGTGAAAAACTATTTGCCTCCTTCCTGATTTCTTATTCTTTTGCATGTTTGTCACACTTAAATGTTTCTGCTCATCAAAAACCATTAACTATTAGTCAAAGATAACATAATTGAACACAAAATGCAGTTTTAACCTCCTTAGCGGTAACCTCGTGCTGGACACAGGGTAAGCCGCGCAGGAGGATTTCTCAGGCCCTGCTGGGCCGATCTGCATAATTTTTTTTTAATACACGCAGCTAGCACTCTGCGTGTTACTCACGATCGCCGCCGCCCCGCGCCGATTCACCGCTACCCGCCGCATTAGAGGGTGCCCCCCAAGCGCTGCCTGGCCAATCAGTGCCATGCAGCGCTGAGGGGTGGATTGGGACTCCTTCTGACATCACAACGTCGGTGACGTCATCGCGCGTGTCGCCATGGCGACGGGGGAAGCCCTCATGGAAATCCCGTTCAGAACGGAATTTCCGGATGGGCATACGCGCCGGCGGCGATCGGCGCGTACGGGGGGACGCCGCAGGGAGGGGGGGGAAGCATGTAGCTAGCGCTAGGCTAGCTACATGCTAAAAAAAAAAAAAAAAAAATCCTCCTGCGGCCCTGCGGGAGGTTAAATGATGGTTTTTATTATTTAGTGAGGAAAAAAAAAACTCCGAATCTACATGGCCCTGTGTGAAAAAGTGATTGCCCCCCTTGTTAAAAAAATAACTTAACTGTGGTTTATCAAGAAATCACTTAAATAGGAGCTATCTGACACAGAGAAGTAGACCAAAAGCAACTCAAAAGCTCCAAAGAAGTTCAGGAACAAATGAGAACAAAAGTAATTGAGATCTATCAGTCTAGTAAAGGTTATAAAGCCATTTCTAAAGCTTTGGGACTCCAGCGAACCACAGTGAGAGCCATTATCCACAAATGGCAAAACATGGAACAGTGATGAACCCCTCACAATTGCTCTAAACCCACAGCTGAACTCTGGCCCCCTACCTCTCGTGTCCCTATCTCTCCCTCTAGAGTGTAAGCCTTTAGGCAGGGTCATGCTATGCATTTGAGTGAGCCTAACTTGCCTAATCTCCATGCTCCCATCCAGGGACTGACTAAGCATTACCTTGTACTCATACTGTGCTGTGTGATCTGGTTTTCTTGTATTCCTGTATTGTCATATTGCTGTTTGTCACCCCTAAATATTGTCTGTAACCTAAATTAATGTCCAACGCTGCGTAATATGTTGGCGCTTTATAAATACAATAAATAATAATAATAATAATAATCTTCCCAGGAGTGGCCGGCCGACCACAATTACCCCAAGAGCGCAGAGAAAACTCATCCGAGAGGCCACAAAAGACCCCAGGACAACATCTAAAGAACTGCAGGCCTCACTTACCTCAATTAAGGTCAGTGTTCACGACTCCACCATAAGAAAGACTGGGCAAAAACGGCCTGCATGGCAGATATCCAAGGTGTAAACCACTTTTAAGCAAAAAGAAAATTAAGACTCGTCTCAATTTTGCTAAAAAACATCTCAGTGATTGCTAAGACTTTTGGGAAAATACCTTGTGGACCGACGAGACAAAAGTTGAACTTTTTGGAAGGTGCGTGTACCGTTGTATCTGGCGTAGAAGTAACTCAGCATTTCAGCAAAAGAACATCATACCAACAGTAAAATATGGTGGTGGTAGTGTGATGGTCTGGGGTTGTTTTGCTGCTTCAGGACCTGGAAGGCTTGCTGTGATAGATGGAACCATGAATTCTACTGTCTACCAAAAAATCCTGAAGGAGAATGTCCGGCCATCTGTTCGTCAACTCAAGCTGAAGCGATCTTGGGTGCTGCAGCAGGACAATGACCCAAAACACACCAGCAAATCCACCTCTGAATGGCTGAAGGAAAACAAAATGAAGACTTTGGAGTGGCCTAGTCAAAGTCCTGACCTGAATCCTATTGAGATGTTGTGGCATGACCTTAAAAAGGCGGTTCATGCTAGAAAACCCTCAAATAAAGCTGAATTACAACAATTCTGCAAAGATGAGTGGGCCAAAATTCCTCCAGAGCGCTGTAAAAGACTTGTTGCAAGTTATCGCAAACACTTGATGTTATTGCTGCTAAGGGTGGCCCAACCAGTTATTAGGTTAAGGGGGCAATCACTTTTTCACACAGGGCCATGTAGGTTTTGAGTTTTTTTTCTCACTAAAGAATAAAAACCATCATTTAAAACTGCATTTTGTGTTCAATTATGTTATCTTTGACTAATAGTTAACGGTTTTTGCTGAGCAGAAACATTTAAGTGTGACAAACATGCAAAAGAATAAGAAATCAGGAAGGGGGCAAATAGTTTTTCCCATCACTGTATACACATTTACACACATGCATACACATTTCTAAAGCAACTATATGGACCTCTCATTATGTACGATACAAGAACTTGGTTCTGCTTTAACACAGATGGTGACTTGACCTGTTAAAGGGAACCAGAGATGAACGTTTCACACAAAATAAACATATCAGTTGATAGCTTGTAAAGAATAAATGCTCTACCTGATAATTTTGCCGCTCTGGTGTGCCTTTTTTAGTGTTTTTTATCCATTATTGCTCCAGGAAACATCAAATATGGCCGCCGGCTCATATCACTTCTGCTTCCAGGTTATGAGGTGTTCTGGATGTGCTGTCTAGGCTATATGAGACTAGGCTGCTATCTAGGCTAAATGCAGCCTTTCATCTATGTGCTTTCATATTGGTATGATCTGCCTGTAGGAAGTGTCACTGATAATAACTGCATTTTCATTCCTATGAGAATCTAGTGCACACAGAGCACACAGGGATCATATTACAGCCACAGAGCTTCTCTCTCAGGAGCAGCCCCCTCCCATGTCATCACAGCTCTCAGTATGCAAAGCATGAAATCTAAGCCAGGAGGGGGAAGGCTTGGGCTTGAAAGGACTTCACAGAAGAGTGACTCAGCTATAATGATTCCAGGTCAAACCTCGACTGAATTGTCGGTGGATTCTTATCACAGTTGCTAATAGACTAATTAAGCAGATAACAATGAAACTAAAAGCAGGGTAGGTGTTTACTGTCATGTTCCCACTGATAAATGTAATAAAATACATGAGGGTGCTTCATCTCTGGTTCTCTTTAAGCATAATTATGCAGTGGTATGGGTGCAGACATGGGCATATAACAACGCATATGCAAAATCCTTCTGTAACTGGACCGCCCTCTTATTGGGGCTGAAGCCAGCAATTTAGCAGAACTTAATTCATATTTATTTGAACTGGTTGCTGTAAAAGTTGCTGGGTTGTTTTAGCAGAGTTCCCCAACCCTGTCCTCAAGGCCCAACAGTGCATGTTTTGCAGGAAACCACACACAATCACAGGTGGGATCATTAGTGTTGCAGCAGAGCTGATTAACTAACTGTGAATTTCTACAAAACATGCACTGTTGATGGGCCTTGAGGACAGGGTTGGGGAACACTGTTTTAAAGGATACCCGAAGTGACATGTGACATGTTGAGATAGACATGGGTATGTACAGTGCCTAGCACATAAATAACTATGCTGTGTTCTTTTTTTCTTTCTCTGCCTGAAATAGTCAAATATCAGGTATTTAAGTGGCTGACTCAGTCCAACTGAGTCAGCCACTTAAACACTTTTCTAGCAGAAAATGGCTTCTGAGAGCAGGAAAGAGATAAGAGGGGTCAATAGTTCGTAGATTTTAGCTCTGGTACACTTCAATGAATGGGTCATAGAGCAAAAACAATCAAACGGTTCTAACTTAAAAAATAGATTCAAACATTAAATAAAATGTTGGAATATGTTAAAAAGTCATTTTTAGGGGAAGAAAGATAGATACAATTGTTTATTTCATTAGTTTATTTTCGCTTTGGGTATCCTTTAAGAGGCTTTTTTTTTATTTGTCACTCTACTCCATTTTGACCGATTTATCCCCTCTGGGCTGCAAAATAACAGGAAACAACCCCAATTACTAAATAAAATAATATATAGAGCCCCAGGATGCCAATGATTAACCCTCCATGGTGAGCAGTGCAGGTTTTAAATACCTGGTTAAATACCTGGTTGTCCTGTCAGAAAAGCTTTCCTCTGCATCTCTCCGAGCATTCTTCCCCTCTCTCTTCACCAACAGCTACTCTGCTCCAGCGAACAAGGGGTTACCTGCTAAGCGCTGAGTCCGACATCCAGACACATTTGGTCTGGCTCCACATTGCACATACTTCTGGGAGCCATCATGGGGGGGCTCAAACTCCTCAGTCAGCTGATTAAGGAGAGCAAATCAGACCTGGACAGCATCCAGCGTGCAGCTTGGCGTGTTCTGAGGTCTGTAACACACATGGAGGACTGGAGCTTCCCTGCGCTTATTCCCTGTGGCCGGTCACATTCAAAGGGGACCACCAGCCTCAGGCCATGCCATCTGACATGGAACCTTTGCCTAACCCTGCACAACCTATCCCTCAGAAGACAGGAAAGAACTGAAGTTAACTTCCTGTCTTGAGGTATTTATGCATGCCTACATTTGCATATTTACATTTTTACTATATTCCTGTCCAGCAGTGAGTGGAAAAATCATCTTTCTAGGGTGCTGACCCTGAGAGAGAACTTTTGATAACTCATGTGAAATTATGAGTTTAATATTATATCCTCGCTACAATGACAAATACAATTTGTCATCCAGTTTAATATACAGACAGCATTTTTTAACATAAGCACCAATTTATAACGGCAAACAAAAACAATAAGTGTTTAAGGAACTAACAACAACAACAACATTTATAGCAAAAATGCTCCATGACAAGTAGTTTCAAGTTTACAGTAACAACTTTATCACAAGATGATATCATCGAACAAAATGAATTACCTCTGTAGAGATGAAAGAGAATTATATGGGAAGTTATTCAAAATATCTACTTGTAAAGCAACCTCATACATTATCAATGTAAAGTGGCATTTTAAGGCAAGATAGCATCAATCAAACTTTATCAGCAATACACATTATAAATAAGATATATTTGTCTTAAATGTTATCTCAAGACAAGATGTAGTGGAGTTTCACAACCATTATTTTAAAGCATCTGTAAAGCAATTTGATAAATAGGCTAGAATAGAAATCCATATTAAAACCTTAACACACAAAGGCATTTTATAAACACATTACGATTGATAAAAAGGCAGCATTGAAACTCCAACTGCACTTAATCCCCCCCTTTCATTTACACTTCTATTATTACAATTATAAATACCTTGGTTCTCAGGGAAAGCAATGTTCTTGACAGGGGTTTGCATACCAATGCACATCTCCTGCAGGTGAATCACTCATGCTGCAACAAATTCAAACTAAGTAGAAGAAGACACTCCACAGACTTCAAACGTGTGTTTTATTAAGCGATCCAGACACACTACATGTTCTGGGTGCACAGACCATTCCACAGATCTGGAGCATTGCCTTCTGGTGACTTAAAGCTTTTTACATGATCACTGGAGGAAGGTTTAACCTTAGCACCTGTCTGTTGGTTGTATCCTTTGCATTCTTTAATATATATCCTACAGTCATTCTTAATGCTGTCTTGAATGTACAGTAATGACATTCAAGACAGCACATTCATGTGTCTTACATTCATGTCGGAAAACACACCACTTCATTCAGAAAACTATTGCAATTACAAATACTTTGGGATGGTCATGTTTATTTCTATTGTTAGAATTGGAAGAAGTCAAAAACTGCAAAACAAATAAAATAATAATCTGGGACATTCCACACAAAACATCAAAAATCCCCCAGTCAAAATGTTTGACACCTTATAATTATACAGAGTAATTCTATTTCAAACATGCAATGCTTCTTTTATGTGTAATTCAACTCATTTCAAGCAATTAACCTCCCTGGCGTTCAATTTCCCCAGGATTTCTGTGCAAAAAGTGATAAAATTAATTTTTATAACTTTTTTTCCTGTAACTTGCCAAAATGTGTCAAGCAAGGGTCTAGTATACAGTGCAGGAGTATCGATGTGTATGCATGTTTATACTATTCACAGCATGTTTTGTATGGACGTATATATCTGTCAGTACTGTTACTTGTTATCAGGTGCTAGCAATATGGACATTCCCACCTGCAACCAGTTAAAATTTCTGATATTGTTCTCGTTCTGCTGTTTTGGTGCATTTTTTTTTTTTTTACATTTTGAATTTGACATTTGAAGCCTAGCGTGTGCAGCTGGGAGGGGTAATCAGGACACAGGACAGTTGGAACTGTGTCTCCTGCTCCTTGTCACCTGCTTTCAACCAAAAAGATGGCTGCCCCCATGACAAAGATGGCAGAACCCATGAATCACAAACATTTGTCTGTTCTTTTAAAACAGGGTGGGTAAGAGATTATATTACCTATCTATTCTAATTAACATAACTAATGTAACTTGATGACAGTATGTTGGTTTAGGCTGAAGTTCCCCTTAACTTAATCTTGTTTTTAATTGTCTGTTAGTGTTAAGGTGCGTACACACGCCGGACTGGAGGCAACGACGGGTCCGTCGTTACCTCCCGCTGGGTGGGCGTGCCAACGACAGTCCGGCGTGTGTACGCACTGTTGGCGGACTGATACGGCTGCTTCTGAGCAATCCGCCGGGCGGATCGCTCAGAAGCAGCCGTATCAGTCCGCCGACAGTGCGTACACACGCCGGACTGTCGTTGGCACGCCCACCCAGCAGGAGGTAACGACGGACCCGTCGTTGCCTCCAGTCCGGCGTGTGTACGCACCTTTACACTGAGCATTGAAAAAACAGGAGCAAAGAATTATAGAAAAACTTGGACAATCCCAAACCTACAAGTCCATTTCCGGAGATCTTAATGTTTCTGTGTCCACTGTGCACAACATTGTAAATAAGTATACAGTCCACGGCACTGTACCTAAACTTGTTGGACATGGAGAACAGAGAAAGGTTCATGAAATGTTACAAAAGAGTATTGTTCCAGTGGTAGATAAAGAACCTCAATCAACTTCCAAACAAATTCAGGCTGACCTGCAGGCAAAGGGTACAACGGTGTCAGCTCATATTATTCATCATAATCTGCATGAAAAGGTATGCAATGGCAGGAGACTGAAGAGGACCCTACTGCTGACACAGAAAAAACAGGCTAGATTGGCACTAGCTAAAACTTACCTCTGGGAGCCACAGACCTTCTGGTAGAATGTTCTTTGGACAGATGAGACAAAAATACAGCTTTTTGGCAACTCATAACATTCAAGGTTTTACAAAAAACAAAACAAAAATAAACCCTCAAGGAAAATAACAGTCCCTAAGTTCAAACATGGAGAAGGCTCACTGTTTTAGGGTTGCTTTGCTGCTTTAGGCACTGGTAGTTCTGACTGTGTACATGGTATTAGAATACCTGAAGATTACCAAAGTGGTGAAATGTAGGGTCCAGTGTCAAACATATGGGTCTCAGCCAGAGGTCATGTGTCTTACAGCAGGACAATGACCCAAAGCATACTTCAAGAGCTCCCAGAAATGGAACAGTGGTGGAGATTCTATATCTAAATTCTATACAGGACCTGTCAATGGATCTAAGAATAGAAGTTGGGAGAAGGAATCCTAACCTGGAGGTAGGTGCCAAAGGAAGAATGGTCCACAATTCCAGTACAGAGATATTAAAGAAAATAATTAACATAAGTTATTTCTTCCAAAGGATGTGCTACCAAGTATTACATTAAGGGTGCCAATAATTTTATTCAGGCCATTTTTTTATGTTTTGTGTATAAATGTCTTTGTCATGTTATGACATGAGGACTGTCCATAAACAGGGAGCAGACATGGAATCCGATGATGAACACTTTATTCTGAAGCATTTGTAAGCAAAGTTACATCCGCAGAGTAGCATACAGCTTTCACCCAGCTGTCTCACACAAAACTGACCATTTCTCCCTCTCTACCAGACAATAAATTAGGATTGTCAACAAACACACCTCAAATGTAATCAAGTGATAAGGACAAGGCCAGTCTGCTAACACACAACAGAACAATAGTATATCCCCACCCGACTCCAGTAGCACAATCAATGCAGAGTCCAATCACAGCAAACAAACAAGGCAGGAACAAAATACATTAAACAAAAAATACAGTTATTACATATACATCACAGTCTTAGATTATTTTTCTCATTTCTGTGTGTTCTTCTAGTGCCAATAAAGGAAATAAACATGACATACAAAGCGGTTTGTAACTGCAACAATTTACTAGGAGAAGTGCTGCATTTTCTGACAAACTCAAGGGTGCAAGTATTTTTGGCCCTGACTGTACATCATATGGGTTAGCGCAAATGAACATGTCGTGTTTGCAGATGTTGCCCTGGCTGGGATTCGAACCAGGGACCCAGCTCTGCAAGGTGAGTGCGCTAACCACTACACAACCATGCTGCCCTGATGCGTTCTATTGGTTTTGGCATCCTTTTGATTATGATTTTTTTTTATGTTGCTTTTGCCCCAACAGGATTTATTGTAATACAGAGGGAGGTAGTCCTTTAAAAAGGGGTCCATCATTTAACTAAAGTATTGAACATAAGATGCTTTAAATAAACAACCCGTTTTAATTATTTGGACTGCCGGTTACTATGGCTAGACCTTTATTCAACGAGCAGCAAAATATATAGGGCCATAGAGTGTGTTCTCATTGACTTTCTACCACACGCTAGTCTAAACTAGGCAGAGATGACCTCATTGTTGCCGATCGATTTGGAATGCCAGTTCATCTCCGCTGAGTGCATTATCCACTTCCTAATCCCACCTACCAGAAGTTTCTCCATCTACCACTGCACTCCATCATCCTTCCTCCTCCTCCATCCTTAGCAACAGAATGTGTCACCAGCCTGCAGGCTAGCAATACTGTTCGACTCTCGGCCTTAAGCCGTTTACTGAAGTATCAAGCCCCGATTCTTGTGGGCTAGTCATTGTGCATGTGTAAGTATCCTTAGGGTGAGACCACTACTTGTAATACTTCATTACCAAAGGCCTAATTCATTCATGACCACGATAAGGTCCTGTCGATAATGTCCTGAAAAATAATTAAAACTTCTCCATGTTACTGCACTTTACATAAATGTACACTTGATGCCCCTGCCGTGAAGGTTAAAGGGATACTGTAGGGGGGTCGGGGGAAAATGAGCTGAACTTACCCAGGGCTTCTAATGGTCCCCCGCAGACATCCTGTGTTGGCGCAGCCACTCACCGATGCTCCGGCCCCGCCTCCGGTTCACTTCTGGAATTTCTGACTTTAAAGTCTGAAAACCACTGCGCCTGCGTTGCTGTATCCTCGGTCCCGCTGATGTCACCAGGAGTGTACGGCACAGGCACAGACCATACTGGGCCTGCGCTGTGCGCTCTTGATGATATCAGCGGGATCGAGGACACGGCAACGCAGGCGCAGTGGTTTTCAGACTTTAAAGTCAGAAATTCCAGAAGTGAACCGGAGGCGGGGCCGGAGCATCGGTGAGTGGCTGCGCCAACACAGGATGTCTGCGGGGGACTGTTAGAAGCCCCGGGTAAGTACAACTCATTTTCCCCTGACCCCCCCTACAGTATCCCTTTAACAACATTGCAGTTACACAGAGTTGGAACACCAAGAGCCACATATAGTGTAGTATGTACTGGTAGTTGAAATGATGTATGATGAGAGTAATAAGCTACACTCACAAACCAAGGTTACCTCAAAGGCAACCACTGCATAGGCAGTGGGGGAGATTAGACTAGACCCCACTCAGGATTAACCACCCTGGCGTTCTGATTAAATCGCCAGGGTGGCTGCGGGAGGGTTTTTTTTAAATAAAAAAAAAAACTATTTCATGCAGCCAACTGAAAGTTGGCTGCATGAAAGCCCACTAGAGGGCGCTCCGGAGGCGATCTTCCGATCGCCTCCGGCGCCCAGAATAAACAAGGAAGGCCGCAATGAGCGGCCTTCCTTGTTTTGCTTATATCGTCGCCATAGCGACGAGCGGAGTGACTTCATCGACGTCAGCCGACGTCCTGACGTCAGCCGCCTCCGATCCAGCCCTTAGCGCTGGCCGGAACTTTTTGTTCCGGCTGCGCAGGGCTCAGGCGGCTAGGGGGGCCCTCTTTCGCCGCTGCTCGCGGCGAATCGCCGCAGAGCGGCGGCGATCAGGCAGCACACGCGGCTGGCAAAGTGCCGGCTGCGTGTGCTGCTTTTTATTTGATTAAAATCGGCCCAGCAGGGCCTGAGCGGCGACCTCCGGCGGTGTTGGACGAGCTCAGCTCGTCCAGACCGCTCAGGTGGTTAAGAAGTCGCTCTCCGTAGATAAGGGAAAAAAGGGGCAACACCCCTCCACCAGGGGTAGACTTGATAAAGCATAGTATGGATATAGAGGTACCAAAAGGATAAAAGTATCTAAATAGTTTAAAACATGAGGAGGCAGTAGTGGACTTACCTCCTCCAAGCAGACACAAAAATTGCCAGTGTGTTAAAAAGAACAAGTTTATTTACATACTCCAGGGACAATGCAACACATTTCGCTGGTTTGATCCCGCATCAGACAATAACAATGGATTAATAGCTGTAAACAGAGATAATTGTCTCATAATCCATGTGTAGTTATACAATAGTTAATTATAAAATATATAAACTTATACATATAATTATCAAACCTTAGCGGTAAAAGGGTATCTTATTACCTACCCATTAACAGCTAATTTATATTTGAGTTTATATATTTTATAATTAATGATTGTATAACACATTGGTTATGAACCAATTATCTGTAAAATTGTTTACAGCTATTACTCAGTTGCTGTTGCTTGATGAAGGATCAAACCTGTGAAACACGTTGCATTGTCCCTGGAGTATGTAAATAAGCTTGATCTATTTGACAAACACATTGGTAATTTTTGTGTCTGCATGGAGGAGGTAAGTTCACCGCTGCCTCCTCATGTTTTACACTTTATAGGTAAAAGAAGTGCCCTGGTGTATAATAAAAGCATTTAAGAACAGTTTAAAATCGACAAAAGATTGAGGTAGCTTACCTCAGAGATGAAAAATCTTTGTATAAACACGACGACGACATGGACAGAATGGGGACTGGGGTGGAGGAACGGGGGGGGGGGGGGGGCACAGACATGGACATGCACAGGAGACATGGACATGCACAGGAAGGGGCACACGCACACACACACACACACACACACACACACACACACACACACACACACACACACACGAGGACAGGAGGGGAAACAGGGACTGGAGGACCACACAGGGGGGTGAAGGGGTCACAGAAACACACACAAGAGGGGCAGGAGGGGACACAGAGACACACACACAGGGGGACAGGAGTGGACTGGAGGACCACACAGGGGGGCTGGAGGACACACACACACAGGACAGGAGGGGACACATGGGGCAGGAGGACCACACAGGGTGGCAGGAAGGGATGACACACAGGAGGACAGAAAGGGATACATAGACACAGGAGTACAACTGGGGGGAACATGTACAAGATGCTCCTGGAACATGGGCGCACCAGGTTTAGTATATACTGTATATTTTTTTCCCTGATTTGTGCCCTCTAAACATAGGTGGGTCTTATATTCCAGAGCATCTTATATTCCGAAAAATACAGTACTTGTCTCATTACAGGGATACATTCTTTGATCTTATGCTTTTTTGATATCTAAAAGACTAAAAATGTTTTATTTGTACCTGTGTGTACTCTACATGCCTTGCATGTCTTACACAGATAAAACCATGCCATCCATGGGGTATATTGCTCTTTTGCTTTCTAGGTTTCACACAACTTGTGGGTAAAACATTTTCCATATTCGGAGCCTTTCAATAAATACATTTTGGATATTCTGGAATGGAGGTACTAAGTACTGGATCAGTACCCCAAATTCCCCAGTACTTGAACACTATTTGTTGTAGTAATCTATATTGTGCATTATATCCCATCATAAAAGTGTACCTAAGCTCCTCCCCATCTTCCCTCTCCCCCCATTCAAGTTCCTCCCCATTTCACACACTGGCCATTTCTCTATCAACATCATCCTCCCTATACCCTCTTTTAAGAAACCTACTTTTTAACATAAAGTGTAGAGGAACCGAGAGCCCAATATAGTGTAGTATGTTGAGCATAAACGAAGTAAAGGTTATCGGTGAGAAAATTATACTCACAAACGTGGGTTACCACAAAGGCAACCACTGTATAGGCAGGTGATGAGATTAGACCTGTCCTCACTCAGGGATAAGAAGTCGCGCTCTGTGGATGCGAAAGGGGGGGTAGATCACCCCTCCACCAGGGGTGGACACGGTATAGCAGTAGAACAGAGGTGCCAGCAGGATAAAAACTTTAAAATTTGCTGGGAGGAAGTGGTGGACTTACCTCCATAAAGCAGACACGAAAGACTGTCTGAATAGTAGCAATCACATTTATTAAATAGTACCCCAAAAAGTGCAACGCGTTTCACAGGCCCAGCCCGCTTCATCAGGCAATAAACATGGGGACAAAACTGTAGACGAGACAGTACATTATGCTATAGTAAATTCTGCAGTTACAAATTTGCATATCAATATATTACATATCCTAAAGCATACCAAATGGGGACAAAACTGTAGACAAGAGACAGTACATTATGCTATAGTAAATTCTGCAGTTACAATATATTACATATCCTAAAGCATACCATATGGTATGCTTTATATTGATATGCAAATTTGTAACTGCAGAAATTACTATAGCATAATGTACTGTCTCTTATCTACAATTTTGTCCCCATGTTTATTGCCTGATGAAGCGGGCTGGGCCTGTGAAACGCGTTGCACTTTTTTGGGGTACGATTTAATAAATGTGATTGCTACTATTCAGTCTTTCGTGTCTGCTTTATGGAGGCAAGTCCACCACTTCCTCCCAGCAAATTTTAAAGTTGTTATCCGCTTTTATCCTGCTGGCGCCTCTGTTCCCCTACTGCTACTTTTTAATATATTCGCCTGTGTCATAATCCCAAATATTAGTAGAATTTATTTGCATGTGAAGGAATTGGCCTTTAGATATAATCAGTATCCTTTTGGAATGATGGAAACTTTGGACCAACATGTACCCATTTCGGTCTGTGAGTTTAATGTAACTCGCTGTATTTATGGAACTTTCCTTTTTCATTAGGGACCGATTTTTTTCCTTACTAGTTGATCTTATCCCCATATTATTGGTATTTAGCTGTAAAAAAATTCATCAAGTGTCTCAAACTCCCCCCCACAAAAAAAAAAAGTTAAAAAGTTCAATGAATCCCTTCCATATTTTTACTAGCGGATTTTCTCCAATTATGAGAATATAACAGACTTTAAACTAATACTCTATATCTGATACCTTTTTAACCCCGCAGTTGGACGATCTGCTTCTCTCTTGACCATTGAAAGCCTCAGTTTAAGGAAGAGGCTTCTGGAAATCTTCAACACAATAGGCAACATTCAGGGAGAATTTCGTGCATTACTATGGTATCAAAATAGAAAAGTTAGATAAATGACATGTAAGAATATAAAGCAAATATATAATAGGATATTAGCTTGGATGTATTAATATTACTATAATAGACTGAAATTGGTAAGGCCAACTCCTGAGTTTGGCTAAATGCAGCTCCAAGTTCTTCTCTACTGTAGGACCAAGCTAATTGAAATCTATGCCGTTTTGGTGGTTACTTGGCTGGCAGGGTGAAGATTTCTATCAGCCACCGCTGCGCGCATCCGCCGTTTTTCGTCGCTCCGCCGCTGAATCCCAACATCTCTCGCCACGGCTCACTTGCTCTGTCTGTCTCTATGCCACCCTGTGAGCGGGTCAGGAGCCGATTTCATTGGCTCCTGGCCCTGTCTTTTAATGTAAGCAACTCCCATTGGCTTACATTGAAAGACAGCCAATGAAAGTGGCTCCTGACCAGCTCAAAGCCATAGGAACTCTGCCGTCAGAGTGGTCGGCTCAAGTTCCCGATGAGCGGCGGTGACGGCGGGTATGTGCAGCGATTCGTTAACCGTCAGTGTTCTGCCTTTTCTGGTACCAGCGGTCTCTGGTCCTTAAAGAGAACCAGCGATGAAGCACCCTCATGCATTTTACCTTATAAATCAGTGGGAACATGGCAGTAAACACCGTATCTGCTCTTTGTTTCATTGTTCTCTGTTTAATCTGACTGTTATCACCTCTGATAAGAATCCCTGACTGAGCATTCAGTCTGGATTTGCTAGGAATGATTATAGCTGAGTCTGTCTTCTCTGGTGTCTTTTCTCTGCTATAATGACTCCGCTATAATCATTCCCAGCAAAGCCAGACTGAATACTCAGTCGGGGATTCTTATCACAGCTGATAAGACACTTTTAGCAGTGAGGATGAAACGGAGAGCAGGGTAGGGGTTTTCTCTAATGCTCCCACTGATTTATATGGTAAAATACATGAGGGTGCTTCGTCTCTGGTTCACTTTAAGGGAGCAGAGATCGCTGGTACTTAAGTGGTTAAAGAATCTCTTATTGGATTAAAAAAAATGAATACATTTTACTTCTCAATCCCCAGCTGAAACACAATTTCCCCAGTAGTGGGTAGAAGAAGCCTAGCGGACTAAAGGAAACCAGAAATGTAAAAGAGAGAGCACAAATAAGGGCTGGATCGAGAGAAACAGTATGGATGGTGAAAACAGAAACAGAGAAGAAGCTGCAAAAAGAGAAGTGGATGAGTGAGGAAGGGTTGTAAGGCAAGTGGGGAGAGATCTGAAGGCAGTCTTGTACCAAGAGGAAAACAGTCAAAGGCCACCTCCATATTAGGGGGCTAGATGTCTATTGATTAATCCAGAGAGCCTGTCATCTTGTATCTCACAAGCCTTTGTCCATTATAAAAAAAAAGCTATCTCATATGGAGAATTGTTCTATCATGGATCAGAATCATTTTTTCATTTCAGAATCATTTTATTTTATTTTTATTTCGCCAAGCATGAGGGGTCATGCCCGGAATTGTTTTTGGCACAATACAATAGCTCAGAAAGAATACATAGAGAGAGACACACAACAGACATCAGATTAACATTACATTGTAATACACATCACATTCCCAGTGTGTCACTGAGATGTCTAATAGTTAGTCTTGTGGGCTGGTCAGCTGTTCAGCGGTAGCGCCGCCAGCCTCGCCGTCGTTAGAGCTTGCTTGATGGCAGAATGTGGAGGGAGTTTAGGAGGCTGACTGCCGAGGGGAAGAACGAGTTCCTGTATCTCGTGGTCTTAGTGGAGATGGCTCGTGGTCTCCGGCTCAGGATGCTGAAGTAGCGGTGGCCTGGGTGTGAGAGATCATTTGCAATCCTCCATGCTTAGCTGCTAGGTGGCTTGTTTGCATGCGGATACATCTTATTTCTCTGCACTTATTATAGAAGCAAAAATGGATGGGGCTAAATACAATCAAATTCTTGAAGAAAATCTGCATAATGTCACAAATTTGTCAATGGGAAGACAGTTCACCTTTCAACATGACCCAAAGTACACAACAAAAGTTTCACATACAGCAGGGATGAGCAGATGAAAGTTGCAAACTCAATTTCTTAACAAATCTGATTTTTGCTTTTCAAAAAAATTTGAAAAAATTACAACCCAAGTTCACCAAATCTTTGCATTGGCATTGATGTCTACGTGGCATATTTTCATCATTGGTTGTAAAGCCACCATACATGAAATCCAAAACAAAAATTTGTTTTTTTTCCCCCCCATCAAGACCAACAAGACTGTGTTAAACAAAAAACTACATTATACCAGTGCAGTGTCATAGTAAAACAGATTTTGGCTCATGGTAAAGTCCTTTTACTTGCTATTGTCTCCAGATTTGCCATGTAAGTCATGGTCAAAAGTGAGAACTAGCCTTCGTAGAAGTGACTTTTGCACTAATCGGCCGTCAGGCTACTTGTGCCCTGCACCCATCACCCCACTGACTGCCCAACCAGGACCGGTATGTGCTTCCACGCTTTGCTTGCCAAACAGGCTCACGTTGTTTGTTAACCCTGCTGCTGTTCTATACTCATTTTGATTACATACAGATGATTGCAGTGCTGACCTTTACTTTCATTGTTTACGGATACTGCACATTCCTGAAATGGTCAGAGCACGCTTTGGGTTTTGAGCTTGCTGGTCCCCTAGGTGCAATCCCCACCTTCCTCCCACACTGCAGTGCCAATGCTTTTTCATACATATTCTACAATAATTTTTACTTTACATTTTATATGTTATTAGTAGACCCAAGCCTGTTTAAAAACGGGCTCTAGGTCTCCCTCACTGCCTCATGTCAGTGCGCGCACCCGTCGGCCTGCAACACCTGGCCCCGTACTCCTGTCCCAACGGCTAGACACACGCAGTAACCAAAACACACGGGACAACACGGACAGTTAGGGTATCATTACTTAGGATGTGTGTTAAGAGATTAGGGAAAAAAATGGTGGCTATTGGTTATAGTGGTAAAGTGTAACGGTCACCATAATTCTGACAATTAACCACTATTGCAACATTTCTGGAAAGATAAAACAAAAAAAAAAAAAAAGGATTTACACTGGAAAGAATGCTAGTAGGAGGCATAGTGAAGGGTTAAGAAAATAAATAAATCACACTGCTGTTTGCACATTCAGGAGAGCGTGAATGTGAGAGCTCTTTACCAACGGGCAGCTCTATCTGCCTGGCTAAGATTATTTAGGTGTCCACACATGATACAATAAAATTATCAGATTTTACGGCAATTCGATAAAACCGATCGGATCTCCCGAAAAAACCCGAAAGTTTCCGTTTTTTTCCCATTTTTATCTAACTGGAATGCCAGATATTTTTCTTCAATCTTTCTAAAGATTGTATGGTGTTTTAGATTGTCAATTTATTAATATACACACCCTAGCAATTTTCTGAGATTTTCCAATCATTTTTATCATAATTGGGAACAAAATGTAACATACATGTGTGATACATTTGGTCATATTTTAGAAATGTTAGAATCAGTCAGCAAAATTGACTGCAATTCTTAAATTGAACAGATATTTAAAAATGTGTATGGTGTGTGGCTACCTTTAGACTGCACTACAGGCTGCTAACAACATTTCAAACTAGCAGTAAAACGGTCTCCTCCTGTGATCTTTGCCAGGCAGATACAAGCTGTCCATTGGTAAAGAGCTCTCACATTCACACTGTTGGGAATGTGTAAACAGCAGTGTGATTTATTTTTTAACTAAGGACACATACACACATCAGACCATAGTCTTTGGAAAATGAAAGATCACAGACCAATCTTACCACCCTTCCTGTAGTATAAGAGCCATACTCTACACAGTCTTTTCTATGGAGCTGAACTCCACATCAGGAAAAAATCTTTGCAAGATGCTGCACACACAGATGCTGTACAGACACAAAAGATCAGTATCTGCAAAAGATCTGTTCCTGCCAAAAATCCATTCCTGCAAATTGCAATGATAGTCTATGAGATCTGCAGATCATCATACACACATGATTTAACTGACATTCATCTGCAGATCTGCAAATCCATCCTGGTGGATCTGATCTGCAGATGAATGTCAGTTAAATCATGTGTGTATGATGATCTGCAGATCTCATAGACTATCATTGCAATTTGCAGGAACGGATCTTTGGCAGGAACAGATCTTTTGCAGATACTGATCTTTTCTGTCTGTACAGCATCTGTGTGTGCAGCATCTTGCAAAGATTTTTTCCTGATGTGGAGTTCAGCTCCATAGAAAAGACTGTGTAGAGTATGGCTCTTATACTACAGGAAGGGTGGTAAGATTGGTCTGTGATCTTTCATTTTCCAGAGACTATGGTCTGATGTCTGTATGTGGCCTTATTCTTAACCTCTCACTATTCCTCCTATCTTTTTTCCAGAGTAAATCTATTTTATTTTTTGAAATTTCGCGATAGTGGTCCTTTAAGATTTTGACATATGATGAATGATATGGAGATTTAAATCTCCCCTGGGAAGGATGTGTAGTTGAAGCGAGATGAAAAATTATCTTTTAAGTATGAATCATAATGTGCAGGTTTGAATACTGGTCAATAATTCACTGCCATGGAATTAAATGTGGCCACTGCCGTAACATTCCTATACTTTAAAATACCCTTCTTATATGCTTCAAGGGACCTAGCTAAGTAGGTTGTTAAATTATAAGTTTACAATAGCAGAATTGGCCATACAATATACAGGTGATGTAACCCATAGGAACTGCCAAATTACATTCTAACACATCCTATTTGCCACAAGATAATGTGTGAGTGGCACCCAAAGAGTTAATAACTTCTGTGGCGGTGGAAGAAAAAGCTGCTTTTAATTAAATTTAATAAAAGTGTTGGCATATTTACAAGATGTACTTCTTGTTTGGTGTTCAGACAACTCTGGAGTTTTCAAATGAAAAACCAGAGTGCGTACAATCCTGGCCAAAAGTTTTGTTTCAGTTGTTTATGTGATGTACTGCAATATAATTATAAGCACTTAAGTTTCAAAGGCTTTTATTGACAATTGCATTAGATTTATGCAAAGAGTCAGCATTTGCAGTGTTTGCCCTTTTTCAGGACCTCTGCAATTCGACTGGGCATGCTCTCAACTTCTGGGCCAAATCCTGACTGATAGCAACCCATTCTTTCATAATCACTTCTTTGAGATTCTCAGAAATAGTTGGTTTTTGTTTGTCCACCCGCCTCATGAGGAATGACCACAAGTTTTCAATGGGATTAAGATCTGGGGAATTTTCAGGCCATGGTGGACCGAACATTTTGGTCCCCGAGCCACTTAGTTATCACTTTTGCATGTTACATGGTGCTCCATTGTGCTGGAAAATGCATTGTTCTTCACCAAACTGTTGGAAGAAGTTGCTGTTGGAGGGTGTTTTGCTACCATCCTTTATTCATGGCTGTGTTTTTGGCAAAATTATGAGTGAGCCCACTACCTTGGATGAGACGCAACCCCACACATGAATGGTCTCAGGATGCTTTACTGTTGGCATGACATAGGACTGATGGTAGCGCTCACCTTTTCTTCTCCTGACAAGCTTTTTTCCAGATGCCCCAAACAAATCGGAAAGGAGCTTCATCTGAGAATATGACTTTGCCCCAGTCCTCAGCAGTCCATTCACCATACTTTCTGCAGAATATCAATGTGTCCCTGATTTTTTTTTGGAAGTGGCTTCTTTGCTGCCCTTCTTGACACCAGGCCATCTTCCAAAAGTCTTCGCCTCACTGTGCGTGCAGATGAGCTCACACCTGCTTGCTGCCATATCTGAGCAACCTCTGCACTGGTTGCACTCCAATCCCGTAGCTAAATCCTCTTTTAGGAGACGATCCTGGCACTTGCTGGATGCCCTGAAGCCTTCTTAACAAGCATTGGACCTCTTTCCTTGAAGTTCTTGATGATCCTATAAAAACTGGTGATTTAGGTGCAATCATAGTAGCCACAATATCCTTGCCTGTGAAGCCATTTTTATGCAACGCAATGATGGCTGCATGCGTTTCTTTGCTGGTCACCATGGTTAACAATGGAAGATCAATGATTTCATGCATCACCCTCTTAACATGTCAAGTGTTCTCTAACCCTATCAGCCTGACATAATGATCTCCAGCCCTGTGCTCGTCATTCCCACCTGAGTTAACAAAACGATTACTGAAATGATCTCAGCAGGTCCGTTAATGACAGCAATGAAATGCAGTGGAAAGGTTTTTTGGGATTCAGTTAATTTTCATGGCAAAGAAGGACTATGCAATTCATCTGAACACTCTTCATAACAATCTGGAGTATATGTAAATTGCTATTCTAAAAACTTACGCACCAACTTTTCTAATTTCCAATATTTTTGATCGTCTCAAAACTTTTGGCCAGGACTGTACACAAGACCAACATGCTCTGTAAGGATTCTTTTACAATACATGCAATTGTACAGGCTATTCCGATTTTTGATGCAATAAAAAAAAGAAAAAAAATGCAGCATGCAGGGTTTTTATGTATTTTTCTTCTCGTGTTGCAAGAATCCAGTGAAAGTTCCAAATTGAAATTGCAGTGTAAAGGAAGCCTCAGTCTTTCCTAATCACACACGGTCCATTTTCAGTGACATTGTAAAGTTACTTTTACTTTAACTAAAATGGGAAGAGACAGAATCATAAGCAGCAGCCCTCATGTTAGCAGTTTACAGAGAATGTGATAACGTCTGTGTAAATGGAGCACCGAGATTTACATATGTCTGGTACAAGCTTGATTAGCAAATCGCATTTATTCTGAAAATCAAATCAGAACACATACATTGGCAAAAGGCCCTTAGTATACCATAAACAACTGACACCAGTTTACAATATTGTAATGTAATAAAAATGATGCAGTACATTTTTCACTTGAGGACAACTTTGTACGTATAAGAAATTTATAACACGTGCTTGTTAGCAGGGAAGTATCTGTACAGGATGCTGGCTTTGTGTATTTTGCAGTGTGGTCAAGAAGAAGCTGTTGGGATTTGGAGGTCAGAAGCATTTATTTTAAACAATACAACACACATCACACTTTCACTTCATTCTCAGATTACAGTCAGCGATTTCAGCCGGCAGCCCCTCACACAGTCGACTGCTAGATTGAAGCTAGACTCCCAATATAATACTAATAATAATAATAATAATAATAATAATAAAAAAAAGTAGTTTCTGCATTGAAAAAACAGACATCCATGCACGCTCGTCAATCTGTCATTCAGCTAGTTTAGAGTGATTTTATCTGGATCGCAAAGTCAATGAAAGCTGCTGGTCGCCGAGGACGTTCCAGCTCTTCTCACGCCTTGTTTTTGGTCATCTCAAGTCCTCTGCCGCCAACATAGTTAGGCTCTACCACACGGGACAAGTGCCAGTATATAGTTCAGAGTCCTGGAAGAAGCATCAAGCTTGGTTCCCATCTGCTTTTCACTCATTTGGCACAGATCAGACCAGTTCAGTGTCTGCTCCACTCTAACTTTGCATTTGCTGCCATCCCACAGCATTAGTCCAGTCTCCCACACCGACATCTGAAAAGGGGCATGGTTTACATGCCACTCACTATTCCTTCACTAATAACTGGAGGGGTAGGATGGCTAGTAGAGCATATACCTCGCCTCCTAGTTCTTCAAGTGGCAAGGAGAGGGTTGGGGGAGAGGGAGCTCTGCGGAGATAAGGGAATGGTCTTGGGATGTGCCGTAAGTTGAATTGGGACAACTGTTATCAGCCAGACTAGTTGTGCAAAGGTCAAGACCCTCAGATGCCAGTATGGGTGGAGAAGTTGAAGGAGAAGATGGGGAGAAACAAAAAAATGGCATGGTCTAAAGAAGGGGGAAAAAAAAAAAATCACGGAATTGCACATACAGTGGAGGAAATAATTATTTGACCCCTCACTGATTTTGTAAGTTTGTCCAATGACAAAGAAATGAAAAGTCTCAGAACAGTATCATTTCAATGGTAGGTTTATTTTAACAGTGGCAGATAGCACATCAAAAGGAAAATCGAAAAAATAACCTTAAATAAAAGATAGCAACTGATTTGCATTTCATTGAGTGAAATAAGTTTTTGAACCCCTACCAACCATTAAGAGTTCTGGCTCCCACAGAGTGGTTAGACACTTCTACTCAATTAGTCAGCCTCATTAAGGACACCTGTCTTAACTAATCACCTGTATAAAAGACACCTGTCCACAGAATCAATCAATCAAGCAGACTCCAAACTCTCCAACATGGGAAAGACCAAAGAGCTGTCCAAGGATGTCAGAGACAAAATTGTAGACCTGCACAAGGCTGGAATGGGCTACAAAACCATTAGCAAGAAGCTGGGAGAGAAGGTGACAACTGTTGGTGCGATTGTTCGAAAATGGAAGGAGCACAAAATGACCATCAATCGACCTCGCTCTGGGGCTCCACGCAAGATCTCACCTCGTGGGGTGTCAATGGTTCTGAGAAAGGTGAAAAAGCATCCTAGAACTACACGGGAGGAGTTAGTGAATGACCTCAAATTAGCAGGGACCACAGTCACCAAGAAAACCATTGGAAGCACATTACACCGCAATGGATTAAAATCCTGCAGGGCTCGCAAGGTCCCCCTGCTCAAGAAGGCACATGTGCAGGCCGTCTGAAGTTTGCCAATGAACACCTGAATGATTCTGTGAGTGACTGGGAGAAGGTGCTGTGGTCTGATGAGACCAAAATAGAGCTCTTTGGCATTAACTCAACTCGCTGTGTTTGGAGAAAGAAAAATGCTGCCCATGACCCCCAAAACACCGTCCCCTCCGTCAAGCATGGGGGTGGAAACATTTTGCTTTGGGGGTGTTTTTCTGCTAAGGGCACAGGACAACTTAATCGCATTAACGGGAAAATGGACGGAGCCATGTATCGTGAAATCCTGAACGACAACCTCCTTCCCTCTGCCAGAAAACTGAAAATGGGTCGTGGATGGGTGTTCCAGCACGACAATGACCCAAAACATACAGCAAAGGCAACAAAGGAGTGGCTCAAGAAGAAGCACATTAAGGTCATGGAGTGGCCTAGTCAGTCTCCAGACCTTAATCCAATAGAAAACCTATGGAGGGAGCTCAAGCTCAGAGTTGCACAGAGACAACCTCGAAACCTTAGGGATTTAGAGATGATCTGCAAAGAGGAGTGGACCAACATTCCTCCTAAAATGTGTGCAAACTTGGTCATCAATTACAAGAAACGTTTGACCTCTGTGCTTGCAAACAAGGGTTTTTCCACTAAGTATTAAGTCTTTTATTGTTAGAGGGTTCAAAAACTTATTTCACTCAATGAAATGCAAATCAGTTGCTATCTTTTATTTAAGGTTATTTTTTCGATTTTCCTTTTGATGTGCCATCTGCCACTGTTAAAATAAACCTACCATTGAAATGATACTGTTCTGAGACTTTTCATTTCTTTGTCATTGGACAAACTTACAAAATCAGTGAGGGGTCAAATAATTATTTCCTCCACTGTACATGTATGTCTTTTTACCAAGTTCAGTTTCTAATGGCTCACAAAATTCTAAAACAAGGAAAATTGTTCTTTCACAGATGTGTAAAGAATGAAATATGTGATAAATCCAGACAAATCAAGTAGCACAATCTGCATGATTCTCGGAACTTTATGATACACACAAAAACAGCAACAAAAATACTCTGAAGAAACAATTTTATTAAATATTCATGAAAAAAAATGTAAATAAACAAACATTTTCAACAACATTCTGCAAACCCCTCGATGTACACTACTCCTCCATGAAAGTAGTATAGTACATTTCTCAGTAGACTTGCTAAAGAACAATTTATTGGTTTTCAAAACCAGATGTTGCAAATATTTTTAACAGCTTTAGTGAACACCATAGTGTGAATCTCCAAGCACCCCAAATTATTTTACACATATCTGCATGAATGGCTGCTCTACCAGTGTAATCAGATTCTTTATATGCTCTCTTTTCCTCAAAACACTTTCAAGAGATTGCAAAAAAAAAACATACAATATATTGCCAGGTTAGCATGGGTTTTTGTACTATTGCCAAAGCAAATGTTTTAAAGAAAACCCAAGGTGGGTTTCTGCAATCAGTATTAGGACACAGAGGCACATTCTGCATATTATCACCAGCCTGTGTGCCCTTCTAGTGTGCCTCCAGCCACCCCCCGTGCTCTGCTGTCCCCCCCTTATGAAAACTGCCAGGCTAGTGACACAGATGGTCGCTGGTCGGCTGTTTACATTCAGGCTGCCGCTCACTGCCTTCTGTATAGCGCAGCTCCCCGCTTGCGTCCCTTTCCTCCCCGCCTACGTAAGCTTCCTCCAATCGGCTTACAGAGGCGGGGAGGAAAAGGACAAACAGCCGACTAGCGACAATCTGTGTCGCTAGCCTGGTGGTTTTATCAGGTGGGACAGCAGAGCATGGGGGAAGCCTGGGGGCACACTATAAGGACACAAGAGGATGGTGATAGTATGCAGAATGTGCCTGTGTCCTAATATTGATTGCAGAAACCCACCTCAGGTTCTCATTAAATGTACTGTTAGTCAATAAATTACTTTTCATTACTCATTCAAAATTGCAAATATTTTCACCCTCAATACAGCACACAATGAAGGAAAAGGGCATTTCTCTGAAGATACTTTGTTTATCCATGCAGTTTATTCATGTTGAAGAGATTAATGGGTCTAGGCAACTCTTAACACTTATCCTAAATTATACACATAAATTGCGTGTTTATTCAGGAGGAAAGGCTTTCAGAATAGCTTCAATCAACACGATTCTAGTTATAATCAAGCAATATAGACATTATCTTGCTGATGATGTATATATTACTACATATTTATGGTCCAGGAGGTGAGTAAAGTGCTCATGGCAATCAATAAGAGATTATGAGTGCTGCGGTGGCAATTCATTTCCTTCTGCTTCCACCTCCCCCAGACAGCATCATGGCCACACGGATGAAGATATTCAGAGTGTCAGTGTAGATTCCCATGCATCTGCAAATGAAAATTCAAGAATATGATTAGCAATTTGTGTTTATGAGGGTCTGAAGCGCATAAGTACCTTGATGCAACAAACATAAAAAAAATATAATTTTCAACAATAATGCACAGGCCAGCTTGTGTGAAAAATGTTAAAACATTCTCTTCATGCAGGTGCTTATTTGCTTCAGAAAATGGGATGTTTCAAATGGTAAATCGCTGTAAAAAAAAAAAAAAAAAAAAAATATCTTTAACCACTTACTCCACTGCTACAGTACATCTACGTCAGCTGTGGCACCCTCCAAGCCACAATGATGTAGATATGCTGACTTGTTTGCAGCCCTGCTATGCACGATCGGGTGTGCTTCAGAGCGCATCCCCCGGCACTGTCAGCTGCATTACTAATTGGCAAAAGGGAACATGTTCCCTTATAGCCAATTAGTGCACCCCCTTCCCATGAACGATCGCTGCAGTAGTCAACTGCAGTGATTCTTCATCTGTCCCCTCCGTGCATAAATAGTTAAAGGGGGGGGGGGATGTTAAGATCACTGGGGGACATCTAACACGGGGGGGGGGGGGGGATTGTCTAATAGTAAGGCACATCTGGTTACCCGGGGGGGGGGGGGGGGGGGGTCAGGGAATAATCTAATACGGGGGGCACATTGGCTATGATGGGGGCCGGTGCAAATCCCGGGGGCATATCTGGCTAAAATGGGGGAATACTGATCCCAGGGGCACATCTGGCTATAATTAGGGGCACTAGTCTTAGGGGCGCATCTGCCGATCTATGCTGGGGGTGGCAAATGCAGGGGACACATCTGTCTATACTGGGGGGCTGATACTGGGGACACATCTGGCTATCTATTCTGGGGGGCATAATTACTAGTGGCATGGTTTTTATGACAGTAGCACCTTTTATTTTTAAGCTGGAACCGATAAAAACTGAGAAATCATGCATTTTTAATTTTTTCCTCATTTTCCCATTAAAATGAATAGAAAACAACTATTTTCTTAGTACAAAATACCCCCCAATGAAAGCCTAGTTTGTCTTGAAAAAAACGGTATATAGATCATTTAAGTGTCACGAGTAGGGATAAAGTTATTGCTGATTAACTAGGGTCATGGCTAAAACATCAAAACGGCTCTGGTCGATAAGGGGGAAAAAAGGTCTGGATGCGAAGTGGTTAATATCAGGATTTTGTACAAGTGCCATCTATATGCTTTCATTGAAAAATGGACCCTAAAAAGCAAAGTGTATATGTACGACTTTGTTAGTTCAACTACACATGAATAATTACAGTGATCTGAAAAACTATTTGCCCCCTTTCTGATTTCTTATTCTTTTGCATGTTTATCACACTTAAATGTTTCTGCTCATCAAAAACCATTAACTATTAGTCAAAGATAACATAATTGAACACAAAATGCAGTTTTAAATGATGGTTATTATTTAGTGAGAAAAAAAACCTCCAAACCTACATGGCCCTGTGTGGAAAAAGAAATTGCCCCCTGAACCTAATAACTGGTTGGGCCATCCTTAGCAGCAATAACTGCAATCAAGCCATGCCACAACATCTCAATAGGATTCAGGTCAGGACTTTGACTAGGCCACTCCAAAGTCTTCATTTTGTTTTTCTTCAGCCATTCAGAGGTGGATTTGCTGGTGTGTTTTGGGTCATTGTCCTGCTGCAGCACCCAAGATCGCTTCAGCTTGAGTTGACGAACAGATGGCCGGATATTCTCCTTCAGGATTTTTTGGTAGACAGTAGAATTCATGGTTCCATCTATCACAGCAAGCCTTCCAGGTCCTGAAGCAGCAAAACAACCCCAGACCACCACACTACCACCACCATATTTTACTGTTTGTATGATGTTCTTTTGCTGAAATGCTGGGTTACTTCTACGCTAGATGTAACGGTACACGCACCTTCCAAAAAGTTCAACTTTTGTCTCGTCGGTCCACAAGGTATTTTCCCAAAAGTCTTGGCAATCATTGAGATGTTTTTTTTTTTAGCAAAATTGAGACGAGCCTTAATGTTCTTTTTTGCTTAAAGGGAAGGTTCAGGGACAGTTGGAAAAATATAAAAATCCGAATCCACTTACCTGGGGCTTCCTCCAGCCCGTGGCAGGCAGGAGGTGCCCTCGGCGCCGCTCCGCAGGCTCCCGGTGGTCTCCGGTGGCCGACCCGACCTGGCCAGGCCGGCGGCCAGGTCGGGCCTCTTCTGCGCTCCATGCCGGCGCGCAGACGTCATCGGACGTCCTCCGGGCTGTACTGCGCAGGCTCAGAACTACTGAGCCTGCGCAGTACAGCCCGGAGGACGTCCGATGACGTCAGTGCGCCGGCGTGGAACGCACAATGGAGCGCAGAAGAGGCCCGACCTGGCCGCCGGCCTGGCCAGGTCGGCCACCGGGAGCCTGCGGAGCGGCGCCGAGGGCACCTCCTGCTTGCCACGGGCTGGAGGAAGCCCCAGGTAAGTTGATTCAGATTTTTATTTTTTTCCAACTGTCCCTGAACCTTCCCATTAAAAGTGGTTTGTGCCTTGGATATCTGCCATGCAGGCCATTTTTGCCCAGTCTCTTTCTTATGGTGGAGTCATGAACACTGACCTGAATTGAGGCAAGCGAGGCCTGCAGTTCTTTAGATGTTGTCCTGGGGTCTTTTGTGGCCTCTCGGATGAGTTTTCTCTGCGCTCTTGGGGTAATTTTGGTCGGCCGGCCACTCCTGGGAAGGTTCATCACTGTTCCATGTTTTTGCCATTTGTGGATAATGGCTCTCACTGTGGTTCGCTGGAGCCCCAAAGCTTTAGAAATGGCTTTATAACCTTTACCAGACTGATAGATCTCACTTTTGTTCTCATTTGTTCCTGATTTTTTTCTGGATCTAGGCATGATGTCTAGCTTTTGAGGTGCTTTTGGTCTACTCGGTGTCAGATAGCTCCTATTTAAGTGATTTCTTGATTGAAACAGGTGTGGCAGTAATGAGGCTTGGGGGTGACTACAGAAATTGAACTCAGGTGTGATAAACCACAGTTAAGTCATTTTTTAGCAAGGGGGGCAATCACTTTTTTACACAGGGCCATGTAGATTGAGTTTTTTTTCCCTCAATAAATAATAAAAGCCATCATTTAAAACTGCATTTTGTGTTCAATTATGTTATCTTTGACTAATAGTTAACGGTTTTTGATGAGCAGAAACATAAGTGTGACAAACATGCAAAAGAATAAGAAATCAGGAAGGGGGCAAATAGTTTTTCACATCACTGTACTTGCTTGTTAGCAAATTAATACAATCAATAAATTTACCGATTTATCATTCTTGGTTTTATTGTGGTATAATGATAAAGTATGAGGATATACTGTAGTTATAAAGGACACTTTTTAATTGGGAACAGCTGTTTTAATCAACTCAACAGGTGAGAGACAGCAGCTCTCTGCAGTTGGTTTGTGTACAGTCATGGCCAAACAAAAGGAGCTCAGTGAGGCTGCTCACAAGTCAGGAAAGGACTACAAGGCCATTTCTAAATGTTTTCAAGTTCCAGTGGCTACACTGCAAAGTATAATTAAAAAATACAAGATGTTCCGAACTGTGGAAAATCTCAGAGGACATGATCGGAAGCTAAAAGTGACACCTGTGCTCGTCAGGATAGTGAGAAAGGGAAAAAAGAATCCAAGGATCACCGCCAAGGCCATCCTGGTGAATCTGGGCTCTGCTGGTGGCAATGTCTCAAGGCAGACAATCAAACGGAAATTGCACACTGCTAGTTCCACGGATGCAGACCAAGGAGGACGCCACTTCTCCAGATAAGGCACACAGAAGCTTGCTTGGCCTTTGCAAATGCTCATCTGGACTAAAAAGAAGAAGGCTTCTCGTCTTCTGTATTATGGCCAGATGAAACAAAAATTGAATTGTTTGGTCACAATGAGGTTTCCTTCATTTGGCATAAAAAGGAGAAGCCATCAACCCAAAGAACACCATCCCCACTGGCTAACATGGTGGTGGGAGCCTAATGCTTTTGGGGTGTTTTTCAGCCAATGGACCAGGGAACCTTATCACAGTAAACGGCACCATGAACAAAGGGCAATACAAGAGGATTCTCAACAAACGACAACAGGCAGTTTGCAGATTAACTTGGCCTTGGGCACCAGTAGACATTTCATCATGACAATGACCCAAAACACACAGCAAAAGTGGTGAAGAAATGGTTAGCAGACAACATTAACATTTTGGAGTGGCCCAGACAGAGTCCTGACTTTAATCCAATTGAGAATCTGTGGAGGGAGCTAAAGATCAAAGTGATGGAAAAAAGACCAAACCAACCTGAAAGAGTTGGAGCTCATTGCTAAAGATGAATGGGCAAAAAGATGGTCTGCAATTATAAGAAGCATTTGATTGTTATAGCCAATAAAGGCTTTTCTATTGATAACTGAGAAGGGTTTGAATAATTTTGGACTGGACAATTTTTGCTCAAATGTAAATAAAAGCTGGGAAAGGTTTTTTTCCACAATAATACTTCTTGTACATCGTCTTATCTTTTCGGAGACATGTCATTTCCTGTCAAAAAATTACTTGCTGGTTAAATAAAAGTAACCAAGTCAAAACTTGCCAGGGGTATGCATAATTCTGGGCAACAACTTTTTTTTCTTTTTTTACAGAGAATACACATATATGTTGTTGTCAACATAATGGCCTCTATTCATAAAACATTTGGGGCGAAAATATTCGTGGAGGGAAAATACCGCATCGGTATTTTACTCTTCTGGGTGGTCATTCATAAAAATCTTGTCAGCTGCTATAGCAGTGCAGAGATTTCCCGCTATAGGCAGGCGGTAACCTAGCGGAAACACAGAAGCAGGCAGAGTCCCTCCGTGCTGTTTGGGAGGTCTGTCCCATTCACTTGTATGTATTCCGCATGCTTCTCGTTACATCAGAGGAAGCGGCATTTCCCGTCCGCAAACCGCTTCTTCTAATCTTTATGAATTGATGTTTTGTTACTTTTTCTAGATAAATCTATAAAAAAAAAAAAAAAATCACTGCACAAGGTGGAAATGTATCGCTCTGCTGGGGAATTGTAGCTTTTCATGCGGAAACAACATTTATGAATTGAGACTTTGCTAAATGGTAGGGAAAGTCAGCTGTTTCCAGCGGTAAGCATGCGGTAAAAGTTTTATGAATAGTAATAATTGTTAGTCTATCTCCAACAATTATATAAACTGAATACTGTGGCAACACCCATACATTTTGGGCCTTTAACCACTTAAGGACCAGCCTATTTTATTGATATCGGTGCTGCGTGGGCTCTCCAGCCCACAGCACCGATCAGGATTCAGCCAGGGCGATCAGATTCCCCCCCCCCTTTTTTCCCCACTAGTGGGATGTCCTGCTGGGGGGGGTCTGATCGCCGCCGGCCTGCTGCACTTTGCGGGGGGGCTCGCACACTGTTCACGAAGATGCTGTCCGTGAACTGGCATGGAAAGGCCGTTTCCATGCTATACCACTAACGACTCGCCGACGCCTATCGGCGTTAGGCGGTCAGTAAGTGGTTAAGCAAGGCAGACTGTGTATATAATTTTAAAGTAAACCGGGGACGAAAAAAAAGTTTTATACATACATGGGGCTTCCTCCAGCCCCCTTCAAGCTAATTGGTCCCTCACCATCATCCTCCTCCTCTGCCTGGATCTTTTGCTAGGCAACCTGTTAACTCTGTGAATCAAAATACTGCGCATGCAGGCGAAGAGCACTCCCAGCGAAATCAGCACAGCTGGGGAGCACGTACAACCAGACTGTACTGACTGGCCGAATTACCGGGCCCCCTAACGGAGGATCCAGGTGGTCTGGAAGGACAGGGAGGGACCTATAAGGCTGAAGTAAGCCCCAGGGTATGTATAATTCCCCCCCCCCCCCCATCTTAGGCACCCTTAAAAGTATATGTCTATTTTGTTTAAAAGTGAGCTTGGAATTATACATTAGAATTCAAAAATTACGTTTTTGATTGGTTTCTTTGGGTAAATTGATGTTGCAGCAAAGAACATACAGTTAGGTCCATAAATATCTAGGCAGAGAACACTTTTTTTTCTAATTTTGGTTCTGTACATTACCACAATATATTATAAACGAAAAAACTCAGATGCGGTTGAAGTACAGACTTTAAGCTTTAATTCAGTGGGGTGAAAAAATGATTGCATAAAAATGTGAGGCAACTAAAGCATTTTTTAACACAAACTTTTTATTTAAAGGGCTCCAAAGTAATAAGACAATTGACACAAAGGCTATTTCATGGGTAGGCGTGGGCAAGTCTGTCGTTAAATCATTATCAATTTAGCAGAAAAAACATGGTAGAGGTAGTGGCATGGCTTGGGCATGCATGGCTGTATAGGCTATATGGGGAACGCATCCACCTGCCCGGGATAATCACGGACTGCACAGAAGTGCTGTCCGCTTTCCATAACTGATTTATTGCAGACTGCATAAATAAAACAGGAGCCGTTCACTGTCAGTTTAGCGAAAAGCGGAGAACTGATAAATGTCCATTCTCAGCTCAAGAGGGAACAGAGGCTATATAATAGTTTATTAATAAGAGTCTGAAGCCATGCAAACCCCCCCCAAAAAAACACATACCTAAGAAGAGGGAAGGATCTGGGTCCTATAGTGCCTTCCCGTTCCTCTCATGGTCCGCTAGTTCTAGCGCAGTATCCCGTTTAAGTCCCCCGCCACGGGAGTCTTCCCTGCGGGAGCGCATGTACGGAGCGGCCCATCTTTGGGAGCACTCAGGCTCCAGAAGACTGCCAAAGCCTCCCGCAGCAGCAGAGAACAGTCTCCAAACAGGGGAGCCAATGCTGGAACGACTGTGAGAGGAGCAGGAAGGCTCTATAGGACTCAGAGCCTTCCCCCTCTCCTTTAGTTTTGTTTCCATGGTTTCAGACTTCCTTTAAACACTCCCCTCAGCACCCGCATTCTCTTGTTGAAGTTTCAGCACTATAGCATGGCTCTCATTAGTGGAGATATCAGAATGCTTTGTATGTTTTTATGGTCTGTTTGCTTAGCAGGTACTTGAGGGAAAGGGAGGTGAATGCAGAGATATGCCACTGCAGGAACTTGAATAGCCTGGTCAATTCTGATCTCAATCAACCTATAAATCTAAGTGTTGGAGACTCCTCCATGATTGTCTGCACAATTTTAAACCATGTTTTTATAGGGAAGAAATGGGAATCCCAGTGAATAAAAAAAGTACATCTTATGAAATATGATCTACAGTAGAGCTCATGTTTTTGAAGCAATCGCCCGTGTATAATAGTTTTTCTACTAATCACCCTTATCGTTTTTGGCCAGCAAGACAAGGCATACAAAATAGTGACAAAGACTTAGGGCTGGTTCACACGTGGGAGCTTTTTAGAGATTATTGCTAGGGTTTTGCCACTGTGTTTTTTACATGAGAATTGCGTATTTTGTACTGGCCATTTTTGGGATTTGAAATACATTGCAACCACTATAAAATTGTTAAAAAAAATGCTGCATGTAGCGCTTTGCATTTAGCGCTAAATGCCGGCGATTGCAGCAGTGAGATCACTGCCAAATAGTTACATTGCATCAGTGCTTTAAAACGCGATATCGCTCGTCAGTGATTAACAGTAAACGCCCGCTAATAGCCCAAGTGTGAATGGGTTCTTATAGTCCACAGAATAGTATAACTAAGGAGCTTCCATACCCAAACTGTGGAAGCTGCTAAACGAAGGTAAAGAGGAACCAGACTCCACAGAACCCCGGGAGTTAGGACCACCAGCTGGTTTCATAGTCAAAAGGATGTCACCACTCAGCAGACCTCAAACCAAGTTTAAATATCTTAAAGAGAATCTGTACTCTAAAATTCTTACAGTAAAAAGCATACCATTCTATTCATTATGTTCTCCTGGGCCCCTCTGTGCTGTTTCTGCCACTCCCTGCTGCAATCCTGGCTTGTAATTGCCAGTTTTAGGCAGTGTTTACAAATAAAAGAAATGGCTGCTAACCAGAGTGTGATAGGCTGAGAGGAACTCAGTCTGTGACTCATACAGAGCCTGCAGGGGGCCTGGAGAGGGTCTGTATAGCTTCTATGCTATCACAAACAGAGCAGCACATTCCTGCCTGAGCCCGACAAAGCTGTCAAAGGAAAGAAGATTAGATCATATAACAGAGATAATACAGCCACTGTGCAACTAGGAAAGGCTGCAGTAAGAGACCACATTAGAACATGTATAGGAACTTAAAGAATAGAAGAAATAAGGCTGAACATTTTGTTACAGTCTCTTTAATCCAAACCCTCATGTGTCCCATATACTTGCACCCCACCACAACATAGGAAAATGTAGTCCTACCAATATGTCAAAGTGACCTTACGGCTTGCTGGTCTGTTGCAGTCTAAGATTACTGCATAGAATCCTGCATCTGTGAAACGTCACACTCAAATGCACATCCAAGTTCCAACCGCAGATCATGTGTGGGCAGGTCGGTCTCCTGCAAACTATTAGGAGAGTCGGCCATAGCTCCACATCTGAAGACACCAGGCTGTTCCTGCAGTCCCTGCTCAGTTCCCCTCTGGTTTGAAGCATAACAGGAACATACACCACTAGCTGCTGCCCCTGCCATCTGACATGGATAGCACTCTACAGCTCAGTAACCTCACTTCTTCCTGAGTGGACAGGAAACAAACAAGAGTGTGTATGATTGAAGCACATATACACCCTGTGACTAATTTGAATGTTTTATCCTACTTCCTGTCCAGATTGAAGTGGGAAGGTTAACTCTCATGGATGCTGTCCTGAGATGACCTGGGAAGAAGATAGTCTAGCACAAAAAGTAGAGAATGTAATCATTTATATTACATCCCATGCAAGCAATTTCTTCTTAATACTTACGAGTTGATGGGGTCAAATTTCACCATTCCATACAAGGGTGTATGCTCAGCTCGATAAATAACTTTCTGTGTGTCATACAAAAGAAACATCCCAAAAAGAACCAAGCCTCCATAAATAGCAACAGAGTAGAGACCGGCACCAAGTGCAGATGTTGGTGGAAGGAATGCACTCCCTAATACAGGAAAAAACAAAAAGACAAGTTTAGAAGTCATTTAAATGAATTATACAAGAAACTTGAAAGCAAATAGATTTCAGTACCCTAATGGCCACTGTAGTAGTGGGCACCACTTGCTGAATGTACCATATAAGGTTAAATCAGATAGACTAATCTTATTACCATTACATTACAACTTAATGGTTCTTGCCTATGGAGTAACAATGTTTGTTTTCCTCACATCCATACTTTGTATACCCGGATATCCAGCTTGGGAGCACCCTGGAATGTCAGAAGTAAGGGAAGTTGTACAAATGCAGATGTCCAACAGCAAGAATGCATGGATACAGACACCTCTACCTGAGGTGTACTTGCGAGTGGTGAGAAGACATTACCAAATTCAGTCTTCACGAAGTGTTCTACTACCATATCACTTTTTGCTGAAAGCAAAACATGGACTCACAAATCCCAATTCTCAAGGAACGACAGGACAGCAATTTAATTTTTTAAATATTGATAACATGGCTAAATATTAAGCTTTGCTGCTTAAAAATCAAGATCAAGTGACTCGCCCAGCCATGACTCTCAGTCCGTTTCTCCTCCCCTTTGTTAAACACACTGCTCCCTGCAAGGGAACATGGTCAAGCTGGGAGTCAAACACCCTCTAATAGAAATGTGGGGTCGAGGGGCAAGCTCCATGACAGTTTGGGGGGAGCATAACTGTCAACCGGAGGCATGACATTGGTATGTCACTACATTCTTCAGGAAGCAATTACGGTAAAAAGACAGGACAACATTTCCTGCACTTTCAATCTAAAAGAATGTACAAGCATCAAAATGAAATTTAATTGCACACTTACCAATTGAAGATGCAAGAACAAAGCCCAACCCAATTCCAAGAGGTCCACCCATATTTAGGAACTTCTCACTTGGTGCACACATGGCTACGGTAGACAATCCACCGACGATTCCAGCTGTATACCATGCAGCTCTAATAAGCAGTGGTCCACCAAGTAAAGTTAGTGGAGCAACTACAGCTCCCATCACGCCTGAAAAAAAACATGGTTTAAAATAAATAATATATATATATATATATATATATATATATATATATATATATATAGATAGATAGATAGATAGATAGATAGATAGATAGATAGATAGATAGATAGATATGAGAAAGAGAGAGAGATTCTTTAATATATAGGGAATACACAGTGTACTACAGTATAAGTATTGCCGGATATGTTAATACAATAATAATACAACAACATTTGTAAAGCGCTTTTCTCCCATAGGATGTTCCCATGGACATGCTCTCCATCGGGTACAAACACAGCAATATTGTGCCTTCGCAGTAAGCCTAAGCCACTTGCCAACAAGCAACTCCGTGCTCCTGCGCGGGAGTCGCTGTGCTAATGTAGCTGCAGTGTGAGCATGCTCTTGCAGTAAACTAGGATCCAGGCCAGCGGAAGTGGGGTCTAGAATGAGAAGGGAAGCCTATGGATAATCCAGAGGCTTCCTCATTATTAAGTATTTAACTCTTTTTCTGTTGCCTCAGATTTTCTTTAACTACTTCATGCTATGGGCTGAAAGGTTCAAATGTGAGAGTATGCGCATGCTCCTACAGCGCGAGTGCGTTTCAGTGGAAAAGAAGAACTTGAATAAAAATGTCCTATTTGCACTAAAGGCAGTTATAAAATGCCTAAATACACTGCTCAAAAAAATAAAAAAAGGGAACACTTAAACACCACAGCGTAAATCCAAGTCAATCACACGTCTCTGAAATCAAAATGTCCACTTAGGTAGCAACACTGATTGACAATTTCACATGCTGTTGTACAAATTAAACAGGTGGAAATTATAGGCAATTAGCAAGACATCCTCAATAAAAAAAAAGTGCTTCTGGCTGATGTTTTGGTCACTTCTGAATGCTGGCGGTGCTTTTACTCTAGTGGTAGCGTGAGACAGTCTGCAACCCACACAAGTGGCTCAGGTAGTGCAGCTCATCAAGAAAGGCACATCAATGCTAGCTATGGCTAGAAGGTTTGCTGTCTGTGTCTGTCAGAATAGTGTCCAGAGCATGGAGGAGAGTCTGTTTCTGACCGTTTGAGCAGACACCTCCACATTTGTTTCCAGCCGGAGGTCTTTCTGCAGGGTTCTGGCAGTGCTTCTGTTCCTCCTTGCTCAAAGGTGTGTAAGAATCAAATATTTAGTCTCTGTGTGTGACTACCTTTAGCATCAGCGCTTGTCCTCATCACCTTCGGAAAGTATACAGCCGGTAGCAGATTTCCACAGAACTTGGAACGCCAGAGCAAATTAAGAGTCTTTATTGTATCCAGCCGGGATACTCTGTGCAATCTTGGTTACAACTTATATTGAAAATGGCATTACATTATCCCAAAACATACGAAGCAAAACAAACATCAGCATGTAATAATACGGATATAGAGCAAAGTTGAGATTAATATGAGTGCGCTAGTGCAGACATATAGGGGTCAATCTTATATATGGAAAAACCTCCAGATCCACAAGGGTTAACTAAACACACCCAGATGTCACCCCTATTAAACACTTGCTATTGGGTTACAGAACTCTGATTGACATCCAGAACTCTGATTGACATCAGTCTAGTGCGCAAGCGTGAAACCTGTTCCCCGTACCCCAAATACCTAGAAGCCTATGTTTAGGAACACAAGTCATTGTTTGGACTTAGCCATCCCAGGCTTAGACAGCCAGTCTGCACATCACATTGATAATGCTGCATTCTGACCTTTACTGTTCCCGCTTATATTCAACACTCTGGCCTTCTAGAATCTGTATAGAGAGAAACCTCTGCATAGAATCTTTGACTGAAACACAGGTCAATTTGGCTATAATAAGGGCCATAACTTGCAAGACCCTCTAAGGATCTTACAAGGTGGAGGTAGCAGTCCTGCTGCTGGGTTGTTGCCCTCTTACGGCCTGTAAGAGGACAACAACCCAGCAGCAGGACTGCTACCTCCGCCTTTGAGCAAGGAGGAACAGAAGCACTGCCAGAACCCTGCAGAATGACCTCCAGCTGGAAACCAAATGTGGAGGTGCCTGCTCAAACAGTTAGAAACAGACTCCATGAGGGTGGTATGAAATCCTGAAGTCCACAGGTGCTTACAGCCCAACACTGTGCAGGATTGGCATTTGCCATAGAACACCAACAGTGTTCTCCCCAGGATCTTTTAGCCGGGTGCTCCACCCGGCTAGATTTGGTGACCACCCGGCTGTCATCGGCTCACCTCTTCACCTCCTCCTATGCTGTAAGCAGAGTTGCCCTGCATTTTCATCTCGACCCACCCGGCTACTTTTTCATGCCACCCGGCTACTATTTCATGCCACCCGGCTGGGAAAAAAATTCTGGGGAGAACACTGACCAAGAATGGAAAAATTTGTCACTGGCGTCCTGTGCTCAGACGTGACGGAGTCTGGACATCCCGCGGAGAATGTTCTGCTGCCTGCAACATGAACGGTTTGGCAGTGGGTCAGTAATGGTGTGGGGTGGCATTTCTTTGGAGGGGCCTCACAGCCCTTCATGTGCTCGACGGCATTTAGGTACTGAGATGAGATCCTCAGACCCCTTGTGAGACCATATGCTGGTGCAGTTGGCCCTGGGTTCCTCCTAATGCAAGACAATGCTAGACCTCATGTGGCTGAAGTGTGTCAGCAGTTCCTGCAAGATTGATGCTCTGGATTTGCCTTCCCGTTCCCCAGACCTGAATCCAATTGAGCACATCTGGGACATGATGTCTCACTCCATCCACCAATGCTACGTTGCACCACAGAATGTACAGGAGTTGGTGGATGCTTTAGTCCAGGTCTGGGAGGAGATCTCTCAGGAGACCATCTGCCACCTCATCAGGATCAAGCCCAGGCTTTGGAGGGAGGTCATGCAGGCAAGTGGAGGGTGCGCACACACACCACTGAGCCTCATTTTGACTCATTTTAAGGACATTACATCAAAGTTGGATCAGACTGTAGTGTTTTTTTACCACTTCAATTTTGAGTGTGACTCAAAATCCAGACCTCCATGTTTGATACATTTTCAATGTAAATCAAATTTGTGTGATTTGTCAGCACATTCAATTATGTAAAAGATTATTATTTCATAAGAGTATTTCATTTATTCAGATCTAGGGGATCTTAGATTTGTTTTCCCTTTCTTTTTTTGAGTAGTGTATTTCTGAAGCTGGAGGCAGGATTGTTACATGTCATGATAGAGCTTTGACTTCCATTTCCGAATAATTAAAGCCATTCACTACACCCCAGACAATTATTATTAAACTATGAGAAAACGATTGGGGAGTAGACACTATTTCATCACCTCACACCACTTTATTTCCATTAGATTTCTGAAGCCGCGCCGCCACCACCACCAGCTTTGTACTGCTCAACATTATACAGAAACTATGAGGCCATGGGCTCCTTTTTGTTCCCGATTAAAACAATGTGATTGACTTATAGCTTCACTTGCAATTGACAATTTGATAGTCAGTTTAATAAAAAATCAATTTATATAAAACGTTGTATGGATTGGAAGCCCAAAGAGAACATAGAATAAACGTTTTGTTTCACCAGCATTTTGGCCACCAGGCATACTGCAGATATGCACCAGATTGGCTGAAATTGTAAGTTTCCCCATTTCTGCTCAAAACTACTATTGATAAACATACACAGCAGTGAGAATTTCATCTCATGAATGCTTACCTGCATGTAACATCCAAGCCAAATGTTTGGCACCAGGACTCTGTTCATAAGATATTGATCTAACCAGCATGCCAGCTCCAATCATTGCTGCAAAAGTTGCTCCAATAGCCTAAAAAGAGACATACAATGAGTATAAGCATTCTTGTGTTTGCTACAAATCCACAAGCAATTATTAGCCACTTTGCTACCTGAAGGCTCAGACTCCTTTAAGACCAAGGCTGTACATGCCCTTTTAAGCATCACGATTGCTGTGATTGGCCCACAGCAATCACGGGATCAGGAGCCAATGAAATTGGCTTCTGCCTGATATACTGGAGCTCTGCTGTTAGCACGACAGCAGAGCAAGTGGGTGCAGAGACGTAAACAGTGGCGGGAACGGTGAGAGAGCATACGGTGCAGTGGTGGTGAAATCTACACCCTGGCAGGAATTAGCAGCCAGAAACAGGGCATAGATTTCAATCACTGCCATCTGGAAGAGGTTAATGTGAACTTACATGATATGCATGTTAGAAAACTAGCAAAAAAAAATAAAAAAATAAAGTAGATAGCGTCCAGTTTGCGTACAAACTATGTAAATTTCTGACCTCTAAGGCATGTACACACCACTCAATTTTACTCTTAACTTCATTCTGATCATTTTAGTGAATGAACGCTGGACGCACGGTTCAGCTATTGCCAAATATGGCACAAGCAAGCAACATCCTGTCCCACAGTCCCACAGGAATCTATCCACATAATGCATTATGCACTTTTGACGCTGGTCATTTACGGATTTGGAATGGCATTAGGAGGCAGCTCTGTGCATGCTAGATTCTCAGACAAGACAGAAAAGAATGACTGGCTGAGGGCATGCAGCAACCATATGCTATACTATTTAAAAACACACCTGAAGTGGAGGCTGACATTTAATTTATTTTCAAAAAATCTAATTTCCTGGCTGTCATGCTGATCCTCTCCCTCTAAATGTGGCCACATACCATACAATAAAATGATCAAATTTTACAGCAAATTGATAAAAACAATTGGTTGTGCTGAAAAATCGAAATCTTGTTTTTTCATTCGTTCAAAGAATCTCATCGAATTTCAAATTTTTATTTGATAAAAGAAGTGTTGAATTTCTCTGATGAATGCTGCAGGGAAGATTGTCATTTACTTGATGTGCAGACCCAAGCACTTTTTTCTGAGTTTTCAATAATGTTTTTCATAATTGGGGAGAAATTGAACATGTGTGTGTGGTACATTGGTCAGGTTTTTGAAATGTTACAATCAAGAGATTGCAATTCTTGAATTGACGAGCTAATTAAAAAATGTTATGGTGTGTGGTCACCTTAACACAATTTACCACAGACCCTGAACAAGCATGCAGATCAAATGTTTCTAACTGAAGTCTGATTAGAGTAGCCACATGCTTGTTTCCAGTTTGTGATTCACACACTTTTGATGCATGAAAGGATCAGCAGGACAGCCAGGCAATTTGCATTGTTTAAAAGGAAATACATTTCACTGGCGCCATACGCCTCTCACTTAAGGTTCCCTTTAAGTGGAAGTTCACTATGAGGTAAAGTAACTTACTTATAGCTCAAATGTTTATGGCGGTCAACACATTTTTTGGTGTGTGGCTACAATTTGTTCAAATGAGGACAGATTATGATTAACCACTTCCCGACCGCCGTATATACAATTGGCGGCCGGGAAGTGGACCCCGCAAGGACCGCCGTATAGACAAATGGCGGCGGTCCTCTTACGGGCATGGGCGGCGCGATCGCGTCATTCGTGACGCGATCGGCCGCCGGCGCCTGGCTCCGCCCCCTCGCGCTGTAACCCGCCGGCCGTTCGGAAGCGCCGGCGGGTTACTAGCACCAGGATCGCCGCATACAAAGTGTATAATACACTTTGTAATGTTTACAAAGTATACAGGCTATATTATACACCCTAGTCTGCACCCAAGCACACCGATTCTCCCCCCCCCTGCCCCCTGATCGCCCCCCCCCCCCAAATGGGGTCATTTGGAGGTATTTATACTATCCTGGAATTCTAGCCCCTCATGAAACATGTCAGGTGTTTAAAAAAGTCAGATGCTGGAAAATGGGAAAATTCACTTTTTGCACCATAAATGCTATAACTTTTACCCAAGCCAATAAATATAGGCTGAATGTTTTTTTTTTTTTGGTTTTTTTTAATCAAAAACATGTTTGTCCACATTTTTCGCGCTGCATGTATACAGAAACTTTACTTTATTTGAAAAATGTCAGCACAGAAAGTTAAAAAAAATCTTTTTTTTTGACAAAATTCATGTCTTTTTTGATGAATATAATAAAAAGTAAAAATCGCAGCAGCAATCAAATAGCACCAAAAGCTTTATTAGTGACAAGAAAAGGAGCCAAAATTCATTTAGGTGGTAGGTTGTATGAGCGAGCAATAAACCTTGAAAGCTGCAGTGGTCTGAATGGAAAAAAAGTGCCTGGTCCTTAAGGGGGGTAGAGCACACGGTCCTCAAGTGGTTAAAGTTGTCCTTATGTGGTTCTACTTCCTATGGATGTTGGAGACACATGAATATCTACGTTCAAGTGTGAACACTGGCCCTTAAACTATGGTCCATATGTAGTTAAGATTGGATGTGGCCAAGTCATTAAAGGGAATGTCCAAGCAAAATTAAAAAATGAGTTTCACTTACCTGGGGCTTCTACCAGCCCCATGCAGCCATCCTGTGCCCTCGTAGTCACTCACTGCTGCTCCAGTCCCCCACTGGCAGCTTGCCGACCTCGGAGGTCGGCGGGACGCATTGCGTACATTTTTACGCATTCCCGCTAGTGCAGGAACATTAACACATACATTTTTACACGTTACTGGTTCAATGCATAAAAAATTACGCATTGAACCAGTAACGCGTAAAAATGTATGTGTTAATGTTCCTGCACTAGCGGGAATGCGTAAAGATGTACGCAATGCCTGAGCGGCAAGCTGCCAGTGGGGGACTGGAGCAGCAGTGAGTGACTACGAGGGCACAGGATGGCTGCATGGGGCTGGTAGAAGCCCCAGGTAAGTGAAACTCATTTTTTAATTTTGCTTGAACATTCCCTTTAAGAAATCCTGGTTTCCACATATGTAAACTGGTTATGTGATCCCTCTTTATATACACAGCATAGGCAGGTTGTTACTAGCCAGCTTTAGCTTACGGGGCATTGCAATACTACTGATGTATGGATCAAATAGGTTTCCTTTCGGACTATTTTTATACGCATGGTATTAAAACAGTGTGCAGCATCTTGGCTTTCTCAGGGCTTATTTCCACTAGGGTGATCCGTTTTGTTTCCACACATGTGAATTCAGACAGGGAAAGGCCAGCCCCTGTGATTTGCATGAGGGGGGGGGGGGGGGGGGAAAGACGGCATGCAGCAAAAATTAAATAAATAAATCATGTCACGTATACAAATTCCTATTGTCATGCATGGCACGGCAAGACCAGGGACGTGGAGTTGGGGTATCGATGTCAGAGGAATTTTTGGGTGCCTAGAGTTGGAGTAAAAAAAAAAAAAAGACTCCTTAGAATATTTTCTCATTTTTCTTTTAATTACAGTTTAAATTTATATTTTCAGTATGTACTGTATGTACAATGCTCAGTCCACAAAAATAAAATAAAGAAATGGAAGCGGGCATGCTGGGGTGCACATGCGCAGACTGGCCCAGACTTTTAATAAATAATCTCTGGTACACATTAAATATAATAATCACCATCTCTGCTGTGAGGCTTGGTCCACATTAGACATGTTTGCAGAACGGTGTCTGGGTCCGTGCTCCGGGTTTGAAAACCCGGAACATAAACGGATCAGTTTTTCAAAATGCTGCTAAGTTGCAGCATACGTTTCCAGTCCGGATACAGGGTTGGGAGGGGGCCGCCATGCTTGAGGGGGTAGCAGGAAGGAAGGTGTCAGCAGGCACAGCTGCGGGGCGGGGGGTAGGGTCAGACCCACCCCTCCCTCACCTGAGACCCCCCTTCCCCGCTCCCCCTCCAGCTAGTTTCTTTTAAAATCAATGTAGCAGCAAGCGGTGAACTCACTCTCTTCCTGGGACCTGAGGACTGAGTTTACTAGAACGATAACTAGGAGACACACACACACACACACACACACACACCTTAGTGCATTGCAAAAGGAGAATTCATTTTATATGAGCTGTAATTAAACAAGTGTATGTATGTATGTATGTATGTATGTATGTATGTACCGTATTTTTCGGAATATAAGACGCTCCGGCATATAAGACGCACCTAGGTTTAGGGGGCAAAAATCAGAGAAAAAAAAAATAAACTAATCCTAGGTGCGTCTATGGTGCAGGGGCGTCTTATGGACCCTTTCTCCCTTAACTGTCACTATCTTAGCTAAACTGCCCATCTACACCACACTACACTTCACTTCACTTACCCCTGCTGCCCCCACTACACTACACTTCACCAACTAACCCCTGCTGCTGTAACCACCTACTACACTACACTACACTAACTAACCCCTTCTGCCACTACCAAATACACTACACTGGCTAAACCCTGATTAAACATCTCACCTGATCCTGTCGCCACGATCCTCTCCTCCCCCATCTGGCTTTCTTCTTCAGAGGGTGTCCGTCATTCAGGATGCAGGTCTTCAGGGTCCCAGCTGCTACGCTCCTCTTCAGCTGCAGTCTCCTCGTCTCTTCATCCTAGGACGTCCTGTCCTCCTTTTTAAAGGTCTTCAGAGCTCCAGCTCCCTGCTCTACTCTTCGCAGCAGTCTTCATTTAGATTGCAGCCTTGCTGTATACATGTGCTGCTGCCGCCATCCTTCCTAGTTACGGCGTCCTCCCTAGTTACAGCGTCCTCCCCAGTTACAGCGTCCTCCCCGACGTCCTCCCTAGTTACAGCGTCCTCCTCCGACATCCTTCCTAGTTACGGCGTCCTCCCTAGTTACAGCGTCCTCCCCAGTTACAGCGTCTTCCCCGACGTCCTCCCTAGTTACAGCGTCCTCCCCCGACATCCTCCCTAGTTACAGCATTTCCTCTGACGTACTTCCTAGTTACAGTGCCCTCTGCTGGTTGATCAGCGGCGCACGTGTGCGCGTGATGTCAGAGGCACTGTAACTAGGCAGGACGTCGGTGGAGGACGCTGTAACTAGGGAGGACGTCAGGGAGGACGCTGTAACTAGGGAGGACATCGGAGGAGGACGCCGTAACTATGAAGGATGGCGGCGGCAGCATATGTATACCGCAAGGCTGCAGTCTATACGAAGACTGCAGCGAAGAGGAGCGCGGGCAGCTGGGGCTCTGAAGACCTTCACAGTGACTGACAAGACGTCCTGGGATGAAGAGAGCCAGGCGAGGAGAGGATCGCGGCGACAGGATCCGGTAAGTATATTCCGGGGCCACATTTGCCGTATCTTTGGAATATAAGACGCACCCACTTTTCCCCCGCATTTTTGGGGAAGAAAAAGTGCGTCTTATATTCCGAAAAATACGGTATGTATGTATGTATTTTTTTATTTATATTGTCAGCTCCCGTACCAATTCTACATGATTTCAAACTCACTTTGCTCATGAAATTAATTGATAAATTACTACATTTGGAGTTGGTGACTACAAATAAAGTCATATACTACTGTATATAACTTTATTTGTATATAACCTATATTTGTATATAAAACTTTATTTGTATATAACCTATATTTTACATATGAACTCCTTGTAAACAATTCAGATTCCGACCCACCCTTCCGATCGCCACCTATGCCCGTCAGGAAATCCCGTTCTGAACAGGATTTCCTTCAGGGCTTTCCCCGTTGCCATGGCGACGAACGGAATGACGTCATCAACGTCATAGGGAGTCCCGATCCACCCCTCAGCGCTGCCTGGCACTGATTGGCCAGGCTGTGCACGGGGTCTGCGGGGGGGCCCCTCTTACACGTCGGGTAGCGGTGGATCGGCAGCGATTGCAGCAAACACACAGCTAACAAAGTGCTAGCTGCGTGTTTGAAAAAAAAAAATTATCCAAATCGGCCCAGCACGGCCTGAGCGATGACATCCGGCGTCTCTGGATGAGCTCAGCTCGTCCAGAACGCTAGAGAGGTTAAAGGATACCACAGCTGAACAAACAGAAAGATCCAGTGTGTAGGGGTTAAAATTACATACTGTGACCTCCTCCAGCCCCCTCCGTTCGTGGAAGATTCATGCCGGTGTCCCGGCGACTTGCTTGACCTGGATATAAATCTTCGTCTCTTCACTTCTGGTGGCGCATAGCTATGGGCTCAGAAGCACGCTGTCCTCTGCATCTACACATGATTAATCATGTGAAAGCTGTGTAATGAAGCGCACACGCAGACCAGAGTAGATGCAGGGGACAGAGTGCTTCTGAGCCCATAGCTATGCGCCACCAGAAGTGAAGAATCGAAGATTTATATCCAGGTCAAGGGTCAAGCAAGTTGCCGGGACACCGGCATGAATCTTCCACGAACCGCAGCAGAAGGAGGGGGCAGGAGGAAGTCACAGTAAGTAATTTTTACCCCTACACACTGTATATTTCTGTTTGTTCAGCTGTGGTATCCTTTAAGAATGTGTAATGGAGGAAGATTCACCCTTATTTTCATGCAGAGTACCTAAGCATCACTCTTACTCTTTTCCACGGACTGTTGAGCTGTGTGCTCGACAATCAGTTAGCAGGCGGCAGTGAGCAGTTACCAGGCAGCAGTGAGCAGTTGTGAGAGTTTGAGAAGCATTTTACTGCCTATCAACAGTCCGTGGAAAAGAGGCCTTCAAGCACTGGCCCTATTTTTCAAAGTATTCACTCTGAGTGGCAATCCGCCAGACAATGGAGGCCGCACAGCCTCCAGCCGGGGACACTTTTCAAGGGCGATATTTCCTCACAGTATAGTAAACCCTCCCCCAGTCTCTAGTAATGATAGGTGAACGGGGCGGGATGAGTCAGCGTTCTCGCCAATCAACTGGCATCCATCCAGCCCACCTATCAATAGGAGGGCTCTTCGCTGTGGATCCGTCCCGCAGTGGTTGGCACGCGCACCGCTGGCTGGGGTGGATGGTGGAATCCGGGCGATCAGCAGGGCTGCACCCTGTCTGACAGCAGGGAGTGGGTGCTGAAGCTGGGGGACACTTTCGGGAAATAGCAGAGGATCAATGTGCAAAGCGATCTGCTGCCATGCTATCTAAGAGGGAGGGGGAGAGCCCTACCTAGCCACCAGCCTCACCTACTTACCCACCCACCCCACTAGCCACCAGCCTGACCTACTTACCCACTATACTGTTACATTACAGTTGGCTACACCCATGTCATGGCCACATCCATTTTCCAGCACACGTAATGGCTAACGACCATTAAACCCCACCCGGCTACTTTTCCATGCCACCCGGCTGAAAAAAAAATTCTGGGGAGAACACTACATGGTAAATCTTATTATGCAGACGTGCCAGGACATTTACGTCATCAGTGACGGGTCCGGATGGCCAACATGGTAGTGTGACAGCTTATTAGCCAGAATCTTTGTTTTGTTCCCAAAAGCAGATACAATCTTAATAAAACTTTAAAATTCCTAAGGTTTGGCAGTGATGAAATGCCTTTTTGTTACATACTTACAATCAACAAGATTGTTATATGTAAATTATAGTAAAAGGAATTACTGTATATACTCGCATACAAGCCCAAAAAGTGGCCCAAAAGTTGGGGGGGGGGGGGGGGGGGTGTCGGCTCGTATGAGAGTCATGTATGTAGTGATTCCCCCCCCCCCCCCCCAGTGAAGCACCCACCACTAGGCAACAATGGCCACGTGATCCCCCCAGTCATTTGCTCACTGTTTAGTGCTGCACATTAAAGCAGGTGGCTGTGTTATCCCCTCAGCGCGCCGCCAGACATGAATGGCAGCTTTGATGTGCCCCGCTGTGTCTCTCTCTACACCCCCCCCCCCCCCCCCAGGGTGTCCGCAGATGTGTGCATAGTAAAGCGGCTTCATTTGCTTACTATGCACACATCTGCGGAGACACTCAGGGGAGAGAAATACGCAGCGGACACATCAAAGCTGCACGCTGGGGGGTTAACACAGCCATCTGCTTGAATGTGCAACACTAAACAGTGAGCACATGATGGGGGGGGGGGTTGGGGGATCACGCGCCCATTATTGCCTAGCTTTTTATTTTACATTAAGGTGAGTGCTTCACTCGGGGAGGGGGGCCAGTTACTACATGTTGGAGCATGTAGTAGGGGCTGCATGGAGAGGGGGAAGCTCTGAGCAGGACTATCCTGAAAGCGGACCTGAACTCAGAATGTCCTCTCTGCTCTGAAAGATACACAACAGCATAAGCATTACAGCATAATACAGTAACCTTTAAACAAAAACATTTCTTTGTTACAGCTAATATAAATCCAATCAGATAAAATGTCATTGTAGTACAAATACTATGATCTGATCAGATCATTTCCATCTGCACCAATCTAGCATTTCCTACCCCCGACTTATATGTGGTCAATCATTTTTTTCTGTTTTTTCAGGTAAAAAAAAAAGAGAGAAAGAGAGAGAGAAAGAGAAAGAGAAAGAGAAAGAGAAAGAGAAAGAGAAAGAGGAAAGAGAAAGAGAGGAAAGAGAAAGAGAAAAGGAAAGAGAAGGAGGGGAAAGAGAAGAAGGAATGAGAACGAAAGAGAAAGCGAGAAAGAGAAGAAAGAGAAAGAGAAGAGAAGAGAGAGAGAGAGAGAGAGAGAGAGAGAGAGAGAGTGTGTGTGGATGATTTTTGTACTGACTCCACAGCCCTGTGAAAGCCGCATGCTGGCACAGAGGAAATGGGCCCCTTAGGGCCATTTTACACTTAATTAGTTGCTCTCAGTTTTAACTGAAAAAACTGATTTTCAAAGTAATGCCCATGGTTCCTATGCACCTTTCACATTTTACACGTTTTAACTGAAGTCTTTTTTCACAATGCACTGCTATGGAAAAAACGTGTACCAACGCGTACTAACACACACCAACTGATTAAGTGTAAATGGGCCCCTACTCTTGTTCTTGGTTATTTTAAGATTACCTCATTTGCATAAACTACCAATTTTTTTTAACTCTTGCACTGACATCTGAGAACAGCTAAAGGATCTTCTACATAGATAAAAACAAAGTATGCCAACAACCGACTACACAGTGTTAGGAAATGACCTGCGCCTGAGGTTAGATTTTAACTAAGAGGCTACATAAAGGTGAAGGTCAGGGTGAACCGAAAAGCCCAGGACACCTTACCAGCCAGGATCCTCTCATCATGAGGCTCATTAAAGCAGGAGATCTGCTGACAGCAACAGCAGACAAGGTTGTGAGACCAATGCTGCCGGCAAAATACATGTAAGTGGATCGGATCCTATCTTTCACATACTGAGGCCAAACGCTGCAAACAAAAATTAATAAGTGAATGAGCTAGTATGAGACAACATAACAACATAACTACCATGGACAAGGTCTCCTCCTGCCTATTTGCCATCTCCTCCTGGATGTCCACCAGGTTCCTGAAACTAAATCTAGACAAAATGGAATTTATGATCTTCCCACCCAGGTCATTCCTGGGCCTCCCAGATGTGCAGGTCACTGTTAACCACACTACCATTCGCCCTACCTCTCAAGCCCGCTGTCTGTGTGTCACCCTGGACTCCGCACTTTCCTTCACTACCCACATCCAAAACCTCACAAAGTCCTGCAACTTCCACCTTCGTGACATCTGTAAGATTCGCCCTTTCCTGACCTCTGCCACCACCAAACCTCCTAACCCATGCCCTCATAATTTCCCACCTTGACTACTGCAATGCCCTTCTGTCTGGTCTCCCTATGACCCGAATAGCCCCACTGCAGTCCATCATGAATGCAGCAGCCAGAATTATCCCCTCCTCCCATCGCTTCACCAGGGCGGCTCCCCTCCGTGAATCCCTCTCCACTGTCTTCCTATCCAGTCCAGAATCAGATTCAAGATATTGTGTCTGACCTACAAATCCGTCCACAAAACCTGTCCAACCTACATTTCTGATCTTACTCAGAGATACACACCAAGCCGCTCACTCCGCTCCTCCAATGAACTTCGCCTGACCGTCCACCGCATCACCCAGTCCCATGCACGCCTCCAGGACTTCTCAAGAGCAGCTCCAACACTATGGAACTCCCTACCTCCACCCATTAGGGCAGCCCCCTCCTTCAACACCTTCAAGAAGGCCCTCAAAACTCACCTTTTCACTCTGGCCTACCACCCCTCACAATTGCTCTAAACCCACAGCTGAACTCTGGTTCCCTACCTCTCGTGTCCCTACCTCTCCCTCTAGATTGTAAGCCTTTGGGCAGGGTCCTCCTTTTGTGTCCTACCTGATCATGCACCTCCATTACTGTAAACCCATGCTCTGCATTTGAGTGAACCTAACTTGCCTAATCTCCATGCTCCCATCAAAAGACTGACTAAGCATTACCTTGTACTCATACTGTGCTGCATGATCTGGGCTTTCTTGTATTCCTGTATTGTCATATTGCTGTATGTGACTCCTAACTATTGTCTGTAACCTAAATTAATGTCCAGCGCTGCGTAATATGTTGGCGCTTTATAAATACAATAAATAATAATAATAATAATAATAAGTAAACAAAGTTTGTATTTTAACTCAATTTCCTTTATATGTTAACATTTACCAGAAATCCGCTCTACATTTAACCAGAGTCCCTCAACACCGTTTATATTAAGCAAGTGAAATATGTGTCTTCTGGTCGCAATTGCATCTACACTGGGGTGGCGCAAGTAAGGTCTGCTCATATCTAGTAGAACAGAGTGCTTGTGCACAAAGGGGAAAAAGCTGTGCATAAGCAGCTTTGTCTACTAAACTTGCACATATTTTACCTGTGCATGCCCTGTCCATATGCACTCATTTGTGGTCGAAGTATGGTCAAAAGATGAAGGGAAACACTCAGGGCTGTGGAGTCGGAGCAATTTTGGGTACCTGGAGTTGGAGTCGGGAAAAAAAAATGCACAGACTCCAACTCCTCTCAGATAATAGTCATCAATAATTTATATATACAGTAATAGCTGTGCTTAGTCCACAAAAATGAAATAAACCAATCAAAAATAGTTACTTGTGCTGCTTCAATAAAGCAGTTCCCGTATTTTTAAAGTCAGGTATACAGATCTGATTGTGACTGTATATATGATGTGTACACTGGAATCTTTTATATATACTAAACATCTATGCCTGTGGTCCTCAAACTAAGGCCTATGGGCCGAATGCGGCCCGCCGAGGCTTTTTCACTGGCCCCCACAAGCAGAAAAATGTATAACTTATAGATGCGGCCCACTGTACCTTTAAATATTGGTTGCCCGCATATAGAATAGCAGTGCTGGCACCACCCATCAACATACTGTAGAAACCAGCGAGCAGTCATTCACTGGCTTCCAGCAGTTATTTGGTCACCTGGGTATGCTTCACTGTCTGGTGGAAAAAGACATTTTCCTCGGGCACCGCATGACTGAATGACTGCTGCTGGGAGTTCTCCTCCAAACAGGATTCGGGGGAATCAATACCTAGACTCAATGGAATGATCTTCAACATCATTTTATGTATGTTGCGCCACCCCCCCCCCCCCCCCAGCAGTCTGCAGTATGTTGACCCGGCCCTTGACTGAAAAAGTTTGGGGACCTCTGATCTACGGTGTAAGACTAAAGCCTGATGAGCTGTCACACTAATAGAGATGGTCAATGAGACAAATAATTCTGAGCTGATGCTGGTTTATGCAAATGCCCTTTGCTCATGAAATCAAATAATTTGATATGTTAAAATTTGGTTTGGTGACTACGAATTAAAGAAAAGTTTTATAGATACCTGGGGCTTCCTCCAGCCCCCTTCAGGCCAATCAGTGCATCGCTGTCCTCTTCCACCATCTGGATCTTCTGCTACGAGTCTCGGTAAAACAACCAGTCAGCGCTGTCCGGCCGTGTGCCGCTCCCACAGCCAGGAATATTCTGCACCTGGGCAATAGTGCTGCGCTGGTGTAGTATGCTCCAGGCGGCAGAGTGCGTGCATGCGCACTACGCCCAAATGGCTCAAGTACCTGGACCCATAGTACAAGATCCAGGTGGCGGAGGACAGCGAGGGACTGATTAGCCTGAAGGGGGCTGGAGGAAACCCCAGGGATGTATAAAACTCAGGATTACTTTGTTACACAGTATTACTAAACTGTACATATGCACTCCCAACAGAGCTGCAGGGAATCCACTTAGAACGTTGTGCATATTGAACAGAGGTGTTGTCTATCACCCATAAACCTGGTGCAGATTGTACATGAAGAATGTGTAATAGAGAAAGAATCCCCTCATTTCCCTGCAGAGTACCTGAACATCCCTCTTACATGTACCCACAGTTACATTGCCTAGGGCCTGATATATGTTCTTCGTTCCTGTCTGTACCTTCTACAAGTACTCTTACCAAGGACTAGTTTTAGTCTATGACTAAGGGGAATAAATATGGCAGGCTACATATCCTCACTTCAGTTGTCTTTTAAAATTCCTAAGCGTTGGCTGTTAAGAGATGAATTTCATGTTATATACTTTCAAACAACAAGATTGTAATATGCAAATTAGAGGAGTCGCAGTCAGTGGAATCCTAAACTGAGAAATTGGAGTCAGTGGATTTTTGCACCGACTCCACAGCCCTGGAAACACTGCCCTTGCCTTGAATGGTGGGCTCAATGAGGAGCAGAGAAGCCTCTTGACCATCCAGAGGCTTCCAACAATAGTAGAAATAACCTCCCACCCACCTCATGCTTTAATAAAAGTAATCCTGCAGTTACATCCGTTGTTTAATTTGTTACTGTTCTGTATTTTTATTGCAATATTCATCATTTCCTATCCAGACATATTTATGAAACTCACAGCATGCAGCAATTTTAATGGTATTGTACAACTTGTATGCCATGACATATACCACTCATTTCATGATTATGCCTCAATGCGAGGAAGTTTTTTGTTTTTTTTTATAAATTACAGACGGTGAAAAAACATTTTGAAGAACAGTGAAGAGTTAAACTACGGGTAGAGCTAACCGGTAGTGGTATTTCTACAAATACTCCAGGACGGCTCAATTACATGAGAGATAGCCAGCTCCTCCCCCAGAAGGAAACAGTTCTCTCCTCATCCTCCAGGACGGCTCAATTACATGAGAGACAAACGAGAAGCGAATTACCTTAGGGAAGGATGATATTCTGTAAAACTTTCCTGCCAAAGGATATGTCCTGGCTGGATAGGAGATCCACCCTATAGTGCTTTATGAATGTATGGTGATCCTTCCAAATGGCCGCTTTGCAGATCTGTTCCAATGATGGGCCTGATCTTTCAGCCCATGAAGTTGACAGAGATATTACAGAATGAGCTTTTATACCCTGTGGAGGTGACTGGCCTTGACTGCTATACTCAGAAACAATAACCTCTCCTAGCCATCTTGATATACAGGATCTTCTCCAAAAAATAGCATATTGTGATAAAGTTCATTATTTTCTGTAATGTACTGATAAACAGACTTTCATATATTTTAGATTCAAATATGCACAACTGAAGTAGTTCAATCCGTTTATTGTTTTAATATTGATGATTTTGGCATACAGCTCATGAAAACCCAAAATTCCTATCTCAAAAAATTAGCATATTTCATCCGACCAATAAAAGAAAAAAGTGTTTTTAAATCAAAAAAAGTCAACCTTCAAATAATTATGTTCAGTTATGCACTCAATACTTGGTCGGGAATCCTTTTGCAGAAATGACTGCTTCAATGCGGCGTGGCATGGAGGCAATCAGCCTGTGGCACTGCTCAGGTGTTATGGAGGCCCAGGATGCTTCGATAGCGGCCTTAGAGGGATGCTTAAAGGGATACTGTAGGAAGGGGTCAGGGGAAAATGAGTTGAACTTACCCAGGGTTACTAATGGTCCCCCACAGACATCCTGTGACCACACAGCCACTCACCGATGCTCCGGCCCCGCCTTCGGTCACTTCTGGAATTTCAGACTTTAAAGTCTGAAAACCACTGCACCTGCGTTGTCGTGTCCTTGCTCCCGCTGATGTCACCAGGAGGGTACTGCACAGGCCCACTATGGTCTGTGCCTGCCCAGTACGCTCCTGGTGACATCAGCATGAGCAAGGACACGGCAATGCAGGAGCAGTGGTTTTCTGAAATTCCAGAAGTGACCCCGAAGGCGGGGCCAGAGCATCGGTAAGTGGCTGCACGGGCACAGGATGTCTGTGGGGGACCATTAGAAGCCCCGGGTAACTTCAACTCAATTTCCCCCTACAGTATTCCTTTAAGTCAAAAATAAAAAATGATTTTTATTCACCTGGGTCATCCCTCAGCCCCCTGAAGCTGTATGGTGCCCTCGCAGCCTCGCTCCGATCCTCCTGTCCCTGCTGGCGCCTACTTCCGGCTTCAGCGACAGCTGCCGACAGGCTGGGAACGCGAGTGATTCCCCGCGTTCCCAGCCGCTATATCATCCTCTATGCTGCTATAGCGTATAACATATACGTTATAGCAGCATAGAGGGCGATATAGCAGCTGGGAAGGCGCTATATCACCCCCATCTGGAATAGTAAGGCCACATCTGGAATATGGAATTCAGTTCTGGGCACCACATTACAAAAAAGATATTGCAGTTTTAGAGCAGGTGCAGAGACAAGCAACAAAATTGATACGTGGGATGGAAGGTCTCGCTTACCAAGAAAGGTTAGATAAACTGGGTTTATTTCGTCTAGAGAAAAGACGCCTTAGAGGAGATCTAATTAACATGTATAAATATAGCAGAGGGCAATATAATAGCTTGGCGGCTGAGCTTTTTGTCCCTAGGCCTTCTCAAAGGACAAGATCTGCGCATGGAGGAAAAATGTTTTAGCCAAGAGTGATAAGATGTGGAATGCATTGCCACAGGAAGTCGTTATGGCAAACTCTATACCTGCATTTAAAGGGGGCTTAGATGTTTTCCTTGCGTTGAAAGACATCCATGGCTACAATTACTAGGTAATGCCTAATGATGTTGATCCAGGGATTTTATCTGATTGCCATCTGGAGTCGGGAAGGAATTTTTCCCTTTTGGGGCTAATTGGACCATGCCTTGTAAGGGTTTTTTTGCCTTCCTCTGGATCAACAGGGATATGTGAGGGAGCAGGCTGGAGTTGTACTTTGTACTGGTTGAACTCGATGGACGTATGTCTTTTTTCAACCAAAATACCTATGCAACTATGACATGGCACCCCAGACCATCACTGACTGTGGGTACTTGACACTGGACTTCAGGCATTTTGGCATTTCCCTCTCCCCAGTCTTCCTCCAGACTTTGGCACCTTGATTTCCGAATGACATGTAAAAGTTGCTTTCATGCGAAAAAAGTACTTTGGACCACTGAGCAACAGTCCAGTGCTGCTTCTCTGTAGCCCAGGTCAGGCGCTTCTGCCGATATTTCTAGTTCAAAAGTGGGTTTATGCTTCCATCTGCTGAAAAGCTTTATGGAGATGAAGATTTAATTTTTCAGCACGACCTGACACCTGCCCACAGTGCCAAAACCACTGGTAAATGGTTTACTGACCATGGTATTACTGTGCTCAATTGGCCTGCCAACTCTCCTGACCTGAACCCCATAGAGAATCTGTGGGGTATTGTGAAGAGAAAGTTGAGAGACGCAAGACCCAACACTCTGGATGAGCTTAAGGCCGCTATCAAAGCATCCTGGGCCTCCATAACACCTGAGCAGTGCCACAGGCTGATTGCCTCCATGCCACGCCGCATTGAAGCAGTCATTTCTGCAAAAGGATTCCCGACCAAGTATTGAGTGCATAACTGAACATAATTATTTGAAGGTTGACTTTTTTTGATTTAAAAACACTTTTTTCCTTTTATTGGTCAGATGAAATATGCTAAGTTTTTGAGATAGGAATTTTGGGTTTTCATGAGCTGTATGCCAAAATCATCAATATTAAAACAATAAAATGTTTGAACTACTTCAGTTGTGTGTATTTGAATCTAACAATATATGAAAGTCTAATGTTTATCAGTACATTACAGAAAATAATGAACTTTATCACAATATGCTATTTTTTTGAGAAGATCCTGTAGTGTCCTTAGACACCTTTAAAGAGAACCCGAGGTGTGTTTAAAGAATGTTATCTGCATACAGAGGCTGGATCTGCCTATACAGCCCAGCCTCTGTTGCTATTCCAAACCCCACTAAGGTCTCCCTGCACTCTGCAATCCCTCATAAATCACAGCCATGCTGTGAGGCTGTGTTTACATCTGTAGTGTCAGTCTCAGCTGCTCCCCCGCCTCCTGCATAGCTCCGGTCCCTACCCTGTCCCTTCCCTCCAATCAGCAGGGAGGGAAGGGATGCAGGCGGGGACTGGAGTTCTGCAGGAGGCGGGGAGAGCAGCAGACTGACACTATAGAGATAAACACAGCCAGCTCTGACAAGCTGTTTGTCAGCAGCGTGGCTGCGATTTATGAGGGATTGCAGAGTGCAGGGGGACCTTAGGGGGGTTTGGGATAGCAACAGAGGCTGGGCTGTATAGGCAGATCCAGCCTCTGTATGCAGATAATATTCTTCAAACCCACCTCGGGTTCTCTTTAAGCCCTTCTTTGTACCAACAAAAATGACACAAATGGTTTGATCTTCTAAAAGAGGCAGTTGCTTCCAGGTAGGCTAGGACTGCTCGCCTGACATCTAGTCTATGCCATTCAGCTTCCCTATCATTGGAGGGAGGGTCACAGAAAGACGGAAGTATTATCTCTTGGGACCTATGGTAGGTAGAACTGACTTTTGGAAGATACGCTGGATCTGTTCTAAATACAATCCTATCTGGAAAAATCTGCATAAATGGATCTTTAATTGAAAGGGCCTGAATGTCCCCTACTCTAGGGGCCGAAGTTACCGAAACCAAAAATACTGTCTTTAACGTCAGAACATTGAGCGTAGCCTTATTCAGCGGCTCATAAGGAGTATCAATTAATGATTTCAAAACTAAATTTAAGTCCCAAGGTGGGACAATTTTATTAGGCAAGGGTCTAGCTCTAGACACCGCCTTCAAAAAAATCAATTACAGCCTGCTCCCTGGCTAATTTGACATTCAAAAATAAAGAAAGAGCCGTCACCTGCACCCTTAGAGTGCTAGGGGCTAACCCTAAATCAACTCCATCCTGAAGGAACTCAAGAATAGAAGGTATATCATTGTTAATGATTCCTTTTTAACCTTCCAAGAACAAAAAACCTTCCAAAATGTACAATAAATCTTTCTTGTGGTAAGCTTTCTACAGCTGACCATTGTAGTAATCATACGGTCTGAGAAACCTTTACTCTAAGGTTTCCCCCTGAAGAACCAGGCTGCCAGGGAAAAAAAAAAAAAACTTCCCTGGATCTGGGTGGACATTGTCCTGTTGTAAAAGAAGGTCCTCCCTGGGGAGGTAAGAACTATGGACCCCTGGTTGCCAGAACGCAAAGATCCGGAAACCAGATTCTGCGTGGCCAGTAGGGAGCAATGAAGATTACCTGAGCTGCATCCTTCACTTTCCAAAGTGCCCGGAAGATCAGTGGAAACGGCGGAGAATGCATACAAGAGACCCTTTGGCCATGGGACTGCCAGAGCATCCAATCTCTCCGGAGGGGAGGATGGATCTAGAGAGAAGACCTTTGTTTTTGAATTGAGAGGAGACGCAAAAAGGTCTACTTCCAGAGGACCCCACATGTCTGAGATTTCTTGAAATAATTCCCCATTTAGGGACCACTCTGCCTCTATTAGTCGAGGCCGACTCAGACGATCTGCCCCAAAAATGTGCGAGCCCTTTATATGAACAGAGGTTATTAAAAGAATTTTTCCTCTGCCACCTGTAGAATCTCTTGCGCTAAAATTCTCAGATCTCTGACTTGTACCTCCCGGTTTTCAAATGTATGAGACTGTGACTATGTTATCCGAGAGGACTATCACATGCGTTTGTTTGAGCAGGGGAAGGAAATCGAGAATAGCTAGCTTCACTGCCAAGAGTTTTCAGAATTTTGTAGTATATACAGGCGCTGATCCAAACTTTATCTCATGTGTATGTTCCACCAGCTGCTCAGGATCAACCACATCCACAATCGGTTCCAAGAAAAATGCATACAAATCCACAGCGCTTGGTACTCAAATCCGCATCTGCAGTAACCCCACAGTGCTCAAAAGCATATTTCCACAGTGACCATCACCAGAAATAAATCGAGAAAGGTCACTTCTCCATCCAATAATCACATAAACATTTATTAGAAGCTGAATCTACATCACATATACTACGACTTACTTCCAGGGTCCTTTTGACAGGGACCCTTAGTAGTTAAAAGCATATAGTGTAACCCAGTACACATTTAAAATCCAAAAACCGATCTCATTTAAGTTGTCCAGTCTCCAGTTCCTACCGGTTTCGGCCTTGCGCCGTCATCAGGGAACACTGTGTTTCTGGTGATGGTCACTGTGGAAATATGCTTTTGAGCACTGTGATGCCGATTTGAGTACCAAGCGCTGTGGATTTGTACGCATTTTTCCAAGAGTTTTCTGAAGTTTGAGGATTTCATACTCCCCTCCTGATCACATAGGCCCTAAGTGTGAAATTTCCCACAGTGAGCCCCCCAGCCCTCCCGACATCTGTGAAAATTCTTACCACTGCAGCGGGGTGCCATAGTATGCCCTGATTGAGATTGGATTCCTCCTCCCACCATCTGAGGGAATCCCTTACTACCAGGGGTAGCGAACACTGATCTAGAGGGGTTCTGCCATGGTTCAATGCCTGCAGAGTCCACTCCTGTAGCTTCCTGGTGTGTGCTTGAGCCCATACCACCCCCGGAATGGAGGAGGTAATTAATCCCAACAGATACATCGCCCTTTCTGAGAGTTGCCTCCTCTTTCTCTGAAAAAAACAAATCCTCTCTCGCATACAGAGTTGCTTTTCTTTCGGTAGAAAAGTAATTTCTCTTGATGAGCCTATCCAGAATCCCAAGTACTTCACCTTTTGGGATGGGGTCAACATGGATTTTTCCAAGTTTAGCAACCAACCCAGCTTCGAAAAAACCTGAATGGTCCAAATCCAAGTAAGCCAACAATTTTTCATTTGAATCCGCAAAAATTAGCAGATCGTCCAAGTATGGGACTATTTGTATCTGAAGTAGATGTAAATGAGCAGTAACCTCTGCCATACAGTTACATAGTTATTTTGGTTGAAAAAAGACATACGTCCATCGAGTTCAACCAGTACAAAGTACAACTCCAGCCCGTCCCCCACATACCCCTGTTGATCCAGAGGAAGGCGAAAAAACCTCCACAAGGTCCAATTAGCCCCAAAAGGGAAAAATTCCTTCCCGACTCCAGATGGCAATCAGATAAAATCCCTGGATCAACATCATTAGGCATAACCTAGTAATTGTAGCCATGGATGTCTTTCAAAGCAAGGAAAGCATCTAAGCCCCCTTTAAATGCAGGTATAGAGTTTGCAATAACGACTTCCTGTGGCAATGCATTCCACATCTTAATCACTCTTACTGTAAAGAACCCTTTCCTAAATAAATGGCTAAAACGTTTTTCCTCCATGCGCAGATCATGTCCTCTAGTCCTTTGAGAAGGCCTAGGGACAAAAAGCTCATCCGCCAAGCTATTATACTGCCCTCTGATGTATTTATACATGTTGATTAGATCTCCAATAAGGTGTCTTTTCTCTAGACTAAATAAACCCAGTTTATCTAACCTTTCTTGGTAAGCGAGACCTTCCATCCCACGTATCAATTTTGTAGCTCGTCTCTGCACCTGCTCTAAAACTGCAATATCTTTTTTGTAATGTGGTGCCCAGAACTGAATTCCATATTCCAGATGTGGCCTTACTAGAGAGTTAAACAGGGGCAATATTATGCTAGCATCTCGAGTTTTTATTTCCCTTTTAATGCATCCCAAAATTTTGTTCGCTTTAGCTGCAGGGGCTTGGCATTGAGTACGATTATTTAGCTTGTTGTCGATGAGTACTCCTAAGTCCTTCTCCAAGTTTGATGTCCCCAACTGTATCCCATTTATTTTGTATGGTGCTAGACCATTAGTACGTCCAAAATGCATGACTTTACATTTGTCAACATTGAATTTCATCTGCCATGTATGTGCCCATATAGCCATCCTATCCAGATCCTGTTGCAATATGACACTATCTTCCTGAGAGTTGATGATTCGGCACAAATTTTGTATCATCTGCAAAAATAGCAACATTGCTCACTACTGCATCTACTAGGTCATTAATAAATAAATTGAAGAGCACTGGACCCAGTACAGACCCCTGTGGGACCCCACTGCTAACAGTCTCCCATTTTGAGTACGATCCATTGACCACAACTCTTTGTTTTCTGTCCATTAGCCAGTTCCCTATCCATGCACACAAACTCTTCCCCAGTCCTTGCATCCTGATCTTGGTGAAGATCCGAGCGGCAGTAGAAATACCGAAAGGGAGAGCTTGGTATTGAAAATGACAAATCGAGTCCCCCAAATTTGATCTTGTATCCGTTGGAAACCAGATCCACAATGTATTGATTCTGAGTAATTTGACTCCATTGCACTGCAAGCTGAAGGAGTCTTCTCCCCACCTGTACCCCGGTCATTTGTTTTCTTTTGGGGCCCCTTTATTGAAAATGAAGGGGGTTTTCCCTTTAGCTGAAGGGTAGACCCACTTCCTTTTCTGGGGTTGTGCTCGCTGGTCTTTTTGAAAAAAAGGGTTTTTTTTACTTCGAAAAGACTTCCGAGTAGGGTTTTTCTTTTGTCTGGAAATTTTCCTTTTGCCTGAAGATTTTTTTAGAATACTTTCTAGATCCTTGCCAAACAGAAGGTCACCCTCAAATTGTGGCGCATAGTTTCTGTTTTGAGCTAACATCTCCTTCCCAAGTGTTAAGCCATACTGCTCCACAAAGTTTAACATAACCTCTGAAGGGTCTGGCTTAGCTTTTCCACAACACTTCTGACATACAGTTTTAGTATATGGAGGCTGAATGCTTAGCTTCACATTTAGCACATCTCTTAGACTTGTCTCTGTGTTTAACAGTCGGTGTCTACAAGAGAACACAAACAGAAGAATAGTGCTATTAGTCACCAACCAAGTAGTAATGCACTACAAACAATAGCTGAGGCTCCATGTTAGAAAGTGAAAGAGTTACTTAAATCACTTTCCACAGCAATGCCTCTAACCAACAACTTGCAGACCACCAGCACATATTTGCTCCGTTGTGTCTGTAGTTTTGCGGCCATTTCCAGAGGAACCACCAGCCTGCTCCATCCAAGTGGCAGGACTCTAATGGTGTTAGAATGCCGCCGTCGTCACGCTTACATCCGGCCGCGTGACATCTGAACCGGAAGTAATACTTGCACTTCCGGTTAATCCGGCCCACACGCTTAGCGCGTCAAACCTCTGCCACCGCCCCCTCCTGGACCAGCCACTGCTGATCGCACATACTCCCAGCCAGCAGCCTTCACCCACCGGAGAAGCTGTGGGCGGACACGGAAAATAGGATGCACTCACCCTCTCTCCCCCGCCCGAAACAAGCTCCAGCACGCAGGCATCCAAGAGTGGAGGGGAGAGGAATACACTGAGCCGAGACCAGCCCAGACACAACAGGTATTGCAAACCTTCACCGGATGTTTCCTGGGTGGGAAACACAGTAATACCGATGGGTGCTGTGTTCAGAGGCGTTTTATGCAAAACCTGTACTGGGTGTGTTTCCTTTGGGGGGAGGAGCTGGCCATCTCATGTAATTGAGCCGTCCTGGAGGATGAGGAGAGAAAATCCCAATGAATTTTTTTTTAGTCCTTTTACCTATTCTTGGGTCTACTAATTTTCATTTTAATTTAAAAAAAAATACTCAACTAAGGCAGGATATGAGAGGTAAAAAAATTCAGACTGCTTTAGTCCCTTTTAATTCCACTACAAATAAAAAAAAAAAAAAAAAAGAAATCCTCAAAGTGAAACTTCAAAAAAGGGACCCTGAGCAGACTGTGGGGGTATGCATTTAAGCATACTCACGAATACACAGTAATAACCCCTCACTTACCGGCCGTGAAGTAAAGCTTTCTGTGCCCAGGCCGGTGTGAATTGCATTGAGGCCATTGACTCTCAGTAAAGTCGAGCTATGACCCCAGAAGCTACTCATGCACTGAGCATGATGACATGCTGCTCGTGCACTGATAGGCTGAGAGGAGGAGGAGTTAAGCCAAAGCATGTGCAGACCGTATGACCCAACTTCCAGGGTCACAGCGCCACTTTGCTGTGAGTCGCCGGCCCTAATGCAATTTACACCAGTGGGACCGGGGAACAGAAAAATTTGACTTCACCGCCGGCAAGTGAGGGGTTATTACCATGTATTCGTGGGTATGCTAAAATGCATACCCATGCAGTCTGCTCGGGGTCCCTTTAAATGAAAACAAAGTGAGGAGATAAACAATTGTATCTATCCTCCTACTCCTAAAAATGATTTTAGAAATCCTCCAGTCTTATCTTTAAAAAAAGATGCATTTTTTGGTCTCAGCTGAATTTAACAGTCTCCGAATCTCAGAGTGCTTAAATATATTAATTAATAAATGATCTACTTACCTGGGCCTTCCTCCAGCTCCTGGCAGCCAATCTGTCCCTCACTGCAGCTCCAGAGTCCCAGTATCTCCTCCGTTGCAGATGCCAACCTCAACCAGCTCGGTATCATCTGTGCCTGAGCGAGCGTGCGGCTTGTGATCGCACTTACGTGGTCTGGAGCATTCTGCGCATGCGCAAAATGTTCAGAGCCATGTGATCGCGATCGTGAGCGGCCGCAAAACATGCTAACCTGGCGAGGTTGGCATCTGCAATGGAGGGGATCCCGGTGCACCGGAACATCGGCGAGGGACAGATCGGCTGCCAGGAGCTAAAGAAAGGCCCAGGTAAGTAGATGTGGTTCTTTTTTTTCCCCTGTTCACACCTTCCCATTAAAGCAGTAGGATCAGCCATACTATGCCAGGGAAAGAAAAAAAAAAAAAAAAAAAAAACAAAACACATATATAGGCCTCTTGCACACTGCACGCGATTCAGATTCCGCTTTTTAATCAGTTTTTACATCCGATTCAGATTCTGATTTGCAGTTTGCTCCCTGCACACTGCAAATTGGAATCTGAATCGGATGTAAAAACTGATTAAAAAGCGGAATCTGAATCGGAATCGCTTGCAGTGTGCAAGAGGCCATAAGTAGATAAATACTTGATCTACTTACATAACACATGTATTAACTGTCCACGTTTTGATTTCAGCGAATGTTATATTGTAAATTACGAGAATTCTGTTCCTGGTGGGGGCCATGTCTTTTGCCCACAGTTAAGGCTAACTCGTGATGTCATTTCTGCCCTTTACTTTTTTTTCTTGTCTCCTCCAATCGCTGAGTCGCCTCAGCCTTGCTTGTAAACACAAGTGAGTAGGGGATTAGGTTTCAGATAAGCAGCAGACAGGGAAATAAAGGGAAGAGGAGGAAAAAGAACCCCCATCATGTAATTCTTTGGCACGACTACTAAAGGGCCAGTGTTCCTTCAGTATGTGATAACTCCAAATCATAACAGCAGAAAAAGTTTTGAATGCAGGCTTAGCATCTTTATCACTTAATACACTCAGACCAGTTGCTGAAGTTTGATTTTTATGGTGACGATACCGCTTTAAGAATCACCATCAAGCCACTATGGGGTAAAAATGTAATATCAGAACTTACACAGCTTTCTCAACTGCACCAACTTCATTGGACATCCCTAGACCATAGTAACAAAGAGCACCAAGACCAACAACAGCTCCTCCCGCAACGAATAATCTCCCCATTGCATCAACTGAAACAAAAGAAAATTTGTAAGCTGAAATTTAGGTATTTGCATCACCTGAAGTCATGGTATGATCTAGGAAAAAAAAAATAATATATGATGTATTAATTCAAATACTGCACACCACCTATTGATTTGTGATAAGGAGAGTACAGTTTAATTTTATTATATGGAGCGAAAAAGCTAGCAAGCAGATTTTAAAGGATACCCGAACTGAAATGTGACAATGAGATAGACATGTGTATGTACAGTGCCTAGCACACAAATAACTATGCTGTGTTCCTTTTTTTCTCTCTCTGCCTGAAAGAGTTAAATATCCAGGTATGTAAGTGGCTGACTCAGTCCTGACTCAGACAGGAAGTGACTACAGTGTGTCCCTCACTGATAAGAAATGCCCATTTTTTTTTTACCTCTTTTTTGCTTTCAGAAGCCATTTTCTGCTAGGAAAGTGCTTTATAGTTGGAATTTCTTATCAGTGAGGGTCACACTGTAGTCACTTCCTGTCTGAGTCAGGACTGAGTCAGCCACTTGCATATCTTATATTTAACTCTTTCAGACAGAGAAGGAAAAAACGAACACAGCATAGTTATTTGTGTGCTAGGCACTGTACATACACATGTCTATCTCATTATGTCACATTTCAGTTTGGGTATCCTTTAAGCACACTGCACTATCAAAACGCACAACAAGCTTAGGAGTAATAAGGCACAGGGCTGTGGAGTCGGTACAAAAATCTTTCGACTCCAACTCAGGCTCCTCTAATTATGAAACCTCCAACTCCGGGTACCCAAAATTGCTCCGACTCCAACTCCACAGCCCTGGTTCACACTTACCAGAACTGGCGTGCATTGTACTAATACCAATGCATTTCAGTGGCATCTCAATTGACATGTTTTTCTTATTCTTGTCATGCATTCTTAGATTTCTCTGCACTTTTAAAATCACAAATTATATTTTGTGTGTGCATAGAGGGGGAACTGGGGGAGAAATCACTGTTTTGTGTAGAGGAAAAAAGAAACAAATTCACATGCAAATTTGAAGTTCTTCAGACACATTCTCATGTAAAATTATTCTCACTAGAATGCACACACAAAAAAATAAATAAAATAAAAAAAAAAATGCAATCCTGAAAAAGAAATGCTTAATTCACAAGTCTATATATGAGCCAAAATTGATAAGTTCCGTGACTGGAAAATCAAGTCAATCCTGGCACAATATCTATTCGACCTGAAAATTCAAGGGAAATTGCATGGAGTGTACCAGGCATTTAGACACTACTAAAGTGTCAAAACTCAATTATTAGGTAATTATACAACAGAAAGAAAAAAATAAATGAAAAATATACAAATTTGCTGACAAAGATTATTTTCTTGTGACACACCCCTGCACAGCACCAAAAATGGGCATGGCTACGCAACCAAACTTGAGTGGGGACAAATATACATAACCTTTGCAGTGCTGCAAATAGGCAAGTTTGATCACCGCCGTAGTGTTTACCCCAAAAATACACAATCTGACAGCATTTTACCCAAAATACTCATAATCAGGCAACAATTTTCCTCAAAAATTAACATAATTTGCCATGTTTTCACCCAAAATACACATAATCCGCCAGGCCGAGTCCATTGTACCCCAGAGGAAGAAGGGAGCATGTACAGTGTCATGCAGCCAGTGACAACCACAGTTCCAGTCCTGCTAGCTGACAGCCAGTCACTCACTTAAAGGAGAACTGTAGTGAGAGGTATACGGAGGCTGCCATATTTATTTCCTTTTAAGCAATACCAGTTGCCTGGCAGCCCTGATGGTCTATTTGCCTAAAGAAGTGTCTGAATCACACCAGAAACAAGCATGCAGCTAATCTTGTCATATCTGTCTAAATTTGTCAGAAACACCTGATCTGCTGCATGCTTGTTCAGGGCCTATGGCTGAAAGTATTGGAGGCAGAGGAGTAGCTGAATAGCCAGGCAACTGGTATTGCTTAAAAGGAAATAAATATGGCAGCCTCCATATACCTCTCACTACAGTTCTCCTTTAATGTCTTCTATTCTCTCTCCCTTGCAGAAGGTGTGTGAGTGTGTGTGTGAGTGTGTGTGTGTCTAAGGACTTTATTGGCTAAGGGGAGGGACTGAGACTGGGCTGCAGTGGCTGGCTGGCTGAGGGGTGAGACTGTCACCAGTCTCTGCATACAGAGAGTCTGTAAATTATCAGACAGTGGGCAACACTGATGTTATGCTAGATCATGTACAGTCTTGGCCAAAAGTTTTGAGACTGTCAAAAATATGAGTTTTCACAAAGTTTGCTGCTAAACTGCTTTTAAATCTTTGTTTCAGTTTAGGTGATCAACTGCAACAGAATTATAAGCACTTCATACGTTTAAAAGGCTTTTATTGACAATTACATGACATTTATGCAAAGAGTCAGTATTTGCAGTGTTGGCCCTTCTTTTTCAGGACCTCTGCAATTTGACTGGGCATGCTCTCAAACTTCTGGGCCAAATCTGACTGATGGCAACCTATTCTTTCATAATCCTTTGAGTTTCTCAGAATTAGTGGTTTGTCCACCCGCCTCTTGAGGAATGACCACAAGTTCTCAATGGGATTAAGATCTTGTGAGTTTCCAGGCCATGGACCTAAAATTTCAACGTTTTGGTCCTCGAACCAGTTAGTTATCACTTTTGCCTTATGACACGGTGCTCCATCGTGCTGGAAAACGCATTGTTCTTCACCAAACTGTTGGGAAGAAGTTACTGTTGGAGGGTGTTTTGGTGCCATTCTTTATTCATGGCTGTGTTTTTTGGCAAAATTGTGAGTGAGCCCACTCCCTTGGATGAGAAGAAACCCCACACATGAATGGTCTCAGGAGGCTTTACTGTTGGCAAGCCACAGGATTGATGGTAGCGCTAACCTTTTCTTCTCCTGACAAACTTTTCTAGATGCCCCAAACAATCGGAAAGGGGCTTCATCTGAGAATAGGACTTTTCCCCAGTCCTCAGCAGTCCATTCACCATACTTTCTGCAGAAGATCAATGTGTCCCGGATGTTTTTTGAGAGAGAAGTGGCTTCTTTGCTGCCCTTCTTGACACCAGGCCATTTTCCAAAAGTCTTCGCCTCACTGTACGTGCAGATGCGCGCACACCTGCCTGCTGCCATTCCTGAACAACCTCTGCACTGGTTGCACTCCAATCCCGCAGCTGAATCCTCTTTACCAGACGATCCTGGCGCTTGCTGGACTTTCTTGGACGCCCTGAAGCCTTCTTAACAAGAATTGCACCTCTTTCCTTGAAGTTCTTAATGATCCTATAAAAATTGTTGATTTAGGTGCAATCTTAGTAGCCACAATATCCTTGCCTGTGAAGCCATTTTTATGCAACGCAATGATGGCTGCATGCATTTCTTTGCTGGTCACCATGGTTAACAATGGAAGATCAATGATTTAAAGCATTACTCTCCTTTTAACATGTCAAGTGTGCCATTCTAAATCTATTAGGCTGACTTACTGATCTCCAGCCTTATGCTAGTCAACATTCTCACCTAAGTTAAGACGATTACTGAAATTATCTCAGCAGGTCCTTTAATGACAGCAATGAAATGCAGTGGAAAGGGTTTTTTGGGATTCAGTTAAATTTTCATGGCAAAGAAGGACTATGCAATTCATCTGAACACTTCATAACATTCTGTAGTATATGCAAATTGCTATTATAAAAACTTAAATCACGAACTTTTCTAATTTCCAATATTTTTGACAGTCTCAAAACTTTTGGCCAGTATGTTCATATAACGACCATATTAACCGGATGGGCATGAACGTGGTGGATCCCCAGGACCAGATCGGCGTAAAGTCCAGGGGAATCGTTTTGCAGGAGCGCGCATCTCTGCTTGGATGATGGAGCTCCGCTTCACCTTCAGTCTCCCAGCGACGATCGCCGCTTGGATAATGTTAGACGTCTTTTATTGCTGTACAGCGCTGCGATCTATAGCAGCGCTGTACTGGGGACAGTCGTGTGACACGGCTGTCCCCCTGGCAGGCTCAGTGATTTGCTGGCGGGGGGGGGGGAAATCAACTTGTTGCGACGTTTATGGATTTGATGAAACATTCACCCATAGCCAATACATACATAAAACCGTTAGTGTGGTCCCAAGTGCTATGCTATTGTCATTACATTTTTAATGTAAAGAAATTTGTATTTGGTTGCCATTTGAAAAAATAATTTCAGGTAGGGTCGTACAATTGCATAGCAGTGGCTCTTTCTGAACAATCTGCTAAACAGAGCTCAGAAGACAGAGGTAAAATGCTTGTCACAGAGCCCAAAACTTTAAAATGCAAACAAACCAAAGCGTAGATGCTGTCAAGCTTCCTACTGCATGTGTGATAGTGCCTCAGTCTGAAAACTTTTATTCATAGTATTCTGCCTAAAGATCAGGCCAGTTTCACACTTCCAACTAGCATTAGTGTTGCGAGGGTCACATAGCACCACCAAAAACAGCTTTTGGGGATTTCTGCAGTAATACGTGCTAATTCCCATTCAGGTATTAATCAGGATGTGAGGCTCTCTAGTGCATACTTCCTGTGGCAGAAAAGACAAATGGCGTGGAAGTGTATTGACAAAATATGCTTCCGCGTTGCAACGCTACCGTACGGAAATCATCTTGTCACTACAGTATTACTTTGTGTATTACTTACCACGACCTGCTGTCTGCAGTGACGGCTCAAAGGCAGCTTCTTTAAGTTCTTCACGTGCAGTTTTAGCACGGCGTATTCCAAATCTTGCTTTAGTTGCATAACCCTACGTGAACAGAAACCATGTAAGGAGCCAATAGTAAAAATGTTGACTTTCCTGTAAGTTATATGCCCGGTCTATAAAAAGATGTAAATCTCCACCTCTTAAAGAGGAACTCCAGTGAAAATAATGTAGTAAAAAAAGTGCTTCATTTTTTACCTTAAAGCGGTTTAACACCCAGCATTACAACTTTGCTTTAAAAGATTGCTTACAGCTTACAAACTATTATGCCAGATTTTTTTTTAAGCAGAAATTCACTGAATGGGTTAAACATGATATTTTAGTGTTGGATTTAACTAGGAATCCGCATCCGTTCTTATCTTTTAGTTACAAATGTATCTTTATTTGGAATACAAATAGACCTTTGAAAAGCCTGCCGGGGAAGCCCTCTTTGTTCTCTCAGAGCAGTGTTTGTTTGTTACATTGTAGATAGATACATTTGTAACTAAACAAGCAAGCACGGAGGAGTACGGTATTTCTAGCTAAATGCAGCACTAAAATGTCATGTTTAATCCATTCAGTGAATTTCGGCTAAAAAAAAAAATCTGGCATAATAGTTTATAAGCTGTAAGCAATCTTTTAAAGCAAAGTTGAAATGCTGGGTGTTAGACCACTTTAATTATGTATAAATGATTTAGTCAGTGTTTGCTCATTGTAAAATCTTTCCTCTTCCCGATTTACATTCTGACATTAAATGGTGACATTTTTACTGTGGGCAGGTTATGTAGCTGCTCCTAGCCGTTTTGGCTGTTAGAGACAGCTGTAAACAGCTAGTTCCTGTCTGTGAGCCTTGTTACATTGTGGCAGTTTGCCCAGAGTATCGCGGTCCCAGAGCTTCTTGTGGGAGGGGTTTCAGCACAAAATCAGTCATACAGCGCCCCCCAGGGCCGGGCCGAGGCAGAGGCTGGAGAGGCTCCAGCCTCAGGGCGCAGTGTAGGAGGGGGCGCACAATTCATTCAGTTGTCACTCCCAATTGTGTTTGAAGCAGAAAGAAATAGTAAAAGAGGATACATGGCAGTGACTGCAAGTCAGATAACTAGAGATTAAGGTATTGGGGAGGTTGGGGACCCTGGGGCGCCTCTTAGTTTAGTAGCAATCAGTGTGTGACGGCTGGGGTGGAGGGATGGAGGGGCGCACTTTGGTGTCTCAGCCTTGGGTGCTGAAGGACCTTGTCCCAGCTCTGGCGCCCCCTGATGGTCTGTTTGTGAAAAGCATTATATTTCTCATGTAAAAGGGGGGTATCAGCTACTGATTGGGATAAAGTTCAATTCTAGGTTGGAGTTTCTCTTTAAAAGCGCAGAAAGGAATTTTTTTTGATCTGAACCTACCTCAATATTTCACAGGTGCAGTAGCGGCTCTTTGTTCGGGCTAAGGCAGAAATAGCCGAGCTCGATTGTATCCACTCTACTGCACAGACGCAAATCCTTTGCGCCTGCGCAGTAGAGTAAATCAATTGGGCCTCGGTTATTTCCGCTTTAGCCAGAATGAAGAGGCATTACTGGACCTACACAATATCGCGGTAGGTAGGGCTGCACAATATATGGTTTTAAAAAAAGATATCGCAATTTGAGGCAAGACGATTTCCTAATCATCAAAGTGACGATTTTTTTCATGTGTACAATTTTAAGCATGCATGCTTTTTATGCGTACTATTTTAAGCGCTCCATGTGTAAAATTGCTCTGACTCCTTCTGGCAGAAAGCAGTCAGAGCGGTAGTGAGTAGTGTAATGCAGCCAGCACGGCTCTTGTGGAGGAGAAGGATCCGCACATCAGGCACTCCTGTTCTGCACTCCTGTCTCCCACTGTACATTTTGCTCACTGCCCAGGATCTGTTATCTCTCCACTATCCTGTCGAACGAACAACTTGGCTCACCGTCACTGCCCAGTGAGTGGCCACTGCCCAGGATCTGCTGTGGTACTCAGCTTTGCATTTATTAAGACCTGCTGTTTGTTTTGATAAATTCACACTGCAGTAAAATGTATAAACATAAAAGAAAATGACATCATACTTTCAATTTGAAAGTATGTCATTTTCTGTCAATGCATGTTTGTAAATGTTACTGTACATTGTGAATTTAATGCTAAAAGCTTGATTTGAAGATAATCGTGGGAAAAAAAAAAAAAAAAAAAAAAAAAAAAATCGAAATCACAATTTGACAGAAAAAAAAAAAATTTAATTCAATTTTTTCCCTAAAATCGTAATTGTTTTGTTACAGGTTCTCTTTATAGCATACCTGAAGTCTTAAAAAAAACAGCTAGATTATGTCCTCAATAAAGGGAGTGCCCTTCTTATTACATAACGCTAGCCACACGGCTTACATAAAACAGAAAAGAGGAATGTATTTCATTGTGGGAGCCAGTTGGCTAGGTACAGCCCTATGATCTCTACCTGCAAAATTTGTCTGTGCAAAGATATTGTACACAGAGTATTATTATTCCTGTAAGAGATCAATGCAGAGGCATGGAGTATATTTCTCCACTTCATCTGAATTCCCTACTCCACCAAGCCCCTATGTCTTTCCTCCTCGGTGCCTCTCGGATTTACAAGCCCTACTCCATAGAGCCAAATTAATCCATGCCATGCACTGATGAGGATCAAACAATCCGAAACAGTCTGTATGCATGTTGGATTATTATGGCTCTGTACATATTAACAAGCTGACACATCATTGCATTCCAGCGGTTCTGGAGGTGTGTTTAGCTTCTAAGGGTACAATGGTTAATTTGCATATATTCAGCAGTGGTGCCTGGGAGACATCTCGAGCTCACTCCAACCTGAATTATCGCAAATTCTTTCTGTTTTAGGAAAGCAAACTTTTGTATGTCTTTCCTCCTTGAGGCTTCTTTGCATATGCTTCAAATAAAGGCAGGCCAATCTGCAGCTCATATGCTGGTATGAAGTTTTGTTCATATACAGCACATTAACCAGTTTGGCCTCGACGTATAAAAACGTCAAGGAGGACAGGCACGCTCCCGCGGCCGATCGCGCGCGTGCACGCGCACTCCCGGCTGTGGATTCGGTAGCCACGGAATCAATGTATCGGGCTATGAAGCCCGATCACTGATTCCTCTCCCCCGCTGAAAAAGCGAGCTTCTCTCGGAAGCTTCGCTTTTTCTGAAGCTATGTCCCTCTACGCTTAGAGTGACGTCATGTAAACAAAATAGAGATTGCCATCTTGTGGCCAAAAAGTAAAACTACAAGTAAAAGTAAAAAAACATTACAATATACAAATATTTCCCCAAATAAAACACTTTTATATCCCACCCCCCCAAAAATGCCCACATAAAATATTTGATAAAAAAAAACAAAAAAAACATTACTATAAAAAAACAAACACATAAATATTTACCTAAGGGTCTAAACTTTTTAAATATCTATGTAAAGATGAAATATTTCTATCTATTTTTTTTATAAGCTTGTAAATAGTGATGAACGCAAAACGGAAAAAATGCTCTTTTATTTCCAAATAAAATATTGTCGCGATACATTGTGATAGGGACATAATTTAAACGGTGAAATAATAGTGACAAATTGGCAATTACAATACGTGGGTTTTTATTTATGGAGGCATGTATTATTTTAAAACTAAAATGGCAGAAATCTGACAAATAATGAATTCTCATTTTTTTTCTTATTCTTACTGTTAAAATGCATTTACAGTAAGGTAGCTCTTAGCAAAATGTACCCCCCAAAGAAAGCCTAATTGGTGGCGGAAAAAACAAGATATAGATCAGTTCATTGTGATAAGTAGTGATAAAGTTATAGGCTAATGAATGGGAGGTGAACATTGCTCGGATGCATAAAGTGAAAACGACTGAGAGCTTAAGTGGTTAAAATGTCAGAATATTACAAATAAGTAAAAATAGAAAGGAGCCTTAAAGCTAATGGGAAGAGTACATTTAAAAAACGGCGCCGGTAGACTTGGGCGCAGGATACAGCTGTTATACGGCTGATCCTGCTTCTGCACAAGTCCGGGCTGTTTTAATTACTATTCCCCCTCCAGGTCGCCATGGATAGTGTGGGAATGAAATAATTCGGCTTCCAGCGATTGCTGGAGGCCGAATTTTTGCGTTTTTAAGCAGCCTCGGCTCCATCTTCGGACAGAGCCGACGTTACTCACTGAGCGCTGCAATAGGAGTGATTCCTATTGTAGTCTACGGAAGCGCCGGCTGCGCCCAAATCTAGCAGCGCTGAAAAGCACTGCTCTGAATGGGAACCCATATTTAACCTATTTTGGTTCCTGGACGTAGTTTCTACATCCAGGAACCATGCGCACTACCGCGCGCTCCCACGGCCGATCGCGCGCGTTCACACGCACTCCCGGCCGCGTATTCGGTAGCCACGGAATCAATGTATCGGGCTATGGTGCCCGATCACTGATTCCTCTCCCCCGCTGAAAAAGCGACAGCTTCTCTCGGAAGCTGTGCTTTTTCTGGCTGTTCCCTCACCGATGCGTCACTCTAAGCGTGTGCTACGCTTAGAGTGACGTCATGTAAACAAACTCATGGCCGCCATCTTGTGGCCAAAAAGTAATACTACACCTGAAAGAAAAAAAAAAAAATTAACACACATTTACATTATAAATCTATTGTTTACCTCCCACCCTCCCAAAACTACCCAAATAAAAATGTTTACTATAAAAAAAAAAAAAAAAAAAAAAAAAAAAAAACATTACAATTAAAAAAAAAAAAAAAAAGGTAAATATTTACCTAAGGGTCTAAACTTTTTAAATATCAATGTAAAGATGAAATATTTCTATATTTTTTTTATTTTAAACTTGTAAATAGTGATAGATGCAAAATGGAAAAAATGCACCTTTATTTCCAAATAAAATATTGTCGCCATACATTGTGATAGGGACAGAATTTTAACGGTGTAATAACCGGGACATATGGGCAAATACAATACGTGAGTTTTTATTATGGAGGCATGTATTATTTTAAAACTATAATGGCTGAAAACTGAGAAATAATGAATTTTCTCATTCTTCCTGTTAAAATGCATTTACAGTAAAGTGGCTCTTAGCAAAATGTACCCCCCAAAGAAAGCCTAATTGGTGGCAGAAAAAACAAGATATAGATCAGTGCATTGTGAGAAGTAGTGATAAAGTTATAGGCTAATGAATGGGAGGTGAACATTTCTCATGTGAAAACGACGGAACGTGAATGGGTTAAATAATAAAAAGTGTCAGATACTCACCTAAGGAGAGGGAAGGCTTGGTCCTAATGAGCCTTCCCTGTCCTCTCCCAGTGCTGTGCTGGCTCCCCCGTTCACATCCCCCGCTGAGGGGACTTCGGGAGCAGAGTCCTCCCGAAGTCAGGCGGCTCCACACTGCGTATGTGCAAGTGCGTCAGAGGGCGCTCGCGAGTGCGTTAGAGGGAGCTCGCGAGTGCGTTAGAGGGAGCTCGCGAGTGCGTCGTGTAGAGCGGCCTGTCTTCGGGAGCCCGAAGCATTTCCGAAGCCTCCCTTCGGCCGGGAAACAGCGGCATTTGGCCGAAACAGTCTAATACCGCTACGGGGGAGCCAGTGCAACAGCGGGGACCAGGAGAGGGGATGCTCTATGGGACCCAGAGCCTTCCTCTCCTTTGGTGAGTATCTGACTTTTTTTTCTTTAAATATGGGTTCCCATTCACTTTAAAGGTTCTCTGAAGCAGGTGTGGTGCCATTGCTTGGATCCCTACTCCTAGAGTATGAGAGCTAAGGGTTTTCTTTTAATTCAGATATGAAATGAAGGGTAGCGTTTTCTGAGGAATCCCTGGACAATGGAAATATGCCTAAAAAATAAAATTAGATTATGTTGTCATTTAGATGCACCTAACATTTTGCTGAGTTTTGTTTGTTTGTTAGCTTGGTGTTGAAAGATAAACATTCAAATAGCCAAGACTTCAGACAACCATGAGGGCACAAATAACCTTGTCCATAAAATGTTTTAAATTTTGTTCCCAACCAGGAACAAAGCTAAACTTCACTAAAGCCTCCTGTCACATGACTACTCCAGGCTTGTAGTCAGATAAACAGGGCCAAAAGATACAGATTTCACAAGAAATATGCTTTTGACTGTGAGGCTGTTGAGTGATTTAAAGTACACTGGTGCAAACAGATGCGTTACACACACACTAAATGTTAGTTCCAGAACTGCATAAAAAAAACTAAAAGTCCTATAATGGAAAGAAAAAAAGAGTTGAGCTCAATATTACCTGGTTAGGTTGCACAAGCCACTGGCTTGTTTTCAGAGGGGCATTCCGAAGAGCAGAAGTCTGAGTCAAAGCCGGACGGACAAGTGTAGGAAGACCCCTAATACATGCCAACCTTGCTGCAAACATCTTGTCTCAATATATATAGGTCTATAAATCAGGACAATAGTAATATGAAAACACTGTAAATACATTTAAGCACTATAAATACAGTACATATACCAATACATACAGTTGGAGGATAAGCAGGGCTGCCAGTCCTCCAAGAAAGTACAAGTTTAGAGCAGAACATTACCCTAGCATGCAAGTCTGAACCAAACAAAAAAAATCCATGATAGATAATAAAAACTATTAGCTGCTAAATTGTTAATTAACATAGCTCTCAGCTACTGACTGGACGATAATGGATTTATATGCTATCATAACTTCCATCTCCTAGGTTAAAGGAGATTTGCATGTAATAAAAGTTCCATTCTCAGCCCTTTTCCCAACCAGATGGTACATATATAAATCTCACAGATGTGCAATGAGCATTATAAAAACACAAAGTAAAGGTCACCATACACTTTAGATGGCCACCAGATTTGACGAACAGATAGATCCCTCTGATCAAAATCTGATCATAGGGATCTATTAAAGGACAACTGAAATGAGAGGATTACGGAGGTTGCCATATTTATCTTTTTAAGCAATACCAGTTGCCTAGTTGTGCTGCTGATCCTTTGTTTCTAATAGTTTTAGCTAAAGACCCCGAACAAGCATGCAGCAGATCAGGCGTTTGACAATATTGTCAGATCTAGCAAGATTAGCTAAATGCTTGTTTCTTGTGTTATTCAAACACTACTGCACCCAAAAAGTTCAGCATGGCTGCCAGGCAACTGGTATTTCTAAAAAGGAAATAAACATGGCAGCCTATATATCCTGCTCACTTCAGCTGTCCTTTAATGTGGAGCAATAACGAATGGCCTCTTCAGATACATTGTTAAATTTTTCCCAATTTCTCCCTCTCTGATCACCCAAAAATAATTAGCCTCACACCCTTATCTATTTACCACCACAGTTCTCCTGGTTGCAAGTGCTCCTGAAAGCACCTCTCCTAAAACCAAAAAAATGCAGTAAAAATACATGCATTTTGACATGAGATTGGTCACTGGCAGTCAGTACGCTGAATATTTTTAACCCAATCATTTTATCAATCAGAAATAGGATGTGAAGTGAAAATGACATGGTGCGTACCCACCATAACTCTCACACACCTCTAATAGGTATTTAATAGATCTCACTGTCAAATCTATTAAAAATCTATGGAGCCACAATACAGGGCCCCCAGGTCTCCCCCATCTAATAAGCTCCCTGGCCCCATGCGTAGTGTTGCAGCGAAGCACACTCATATGTCCGCTGGCCTGCTCCTCCTGTGTCCTCATGTAATGTAATGTAATGTAACATACGTACCATTGTGTTACAGGGCTCAGGCAACCCAGCATGGATGAAGAGAGTACACACAGGAAGAGCATGCTCCACTTCCATCACTCCATGGGCCCCGAAGAGCACATTTTAGATAAGGTGGGAGACCTGGACCACACCCTTTATAGGGAGATCTGTTTGCTCAGAATGATTAATAACTTTAAAGGAGAAAGATTGGAATTACAATAGGACAGTGATGTTGCGGCATTAATCTCTGGCAGGCTCAACCACAATGATCAAATCTGTCTGGGGGCAGAGAAATCAAACTTAGTGCATGGACAAATGTAATTAAAAGAAAAATGGCTGGGTGAAAACTCAAAATCCATTATTACTGAAAATTATGAACCTAGCAATACCCAGGATGACAGGTTCACTTGACTTCATGGTGCATATACATATTCCACACACCCTGAACTTCTACTTCTAATCAGCAACATACACTGCATAAACGAGGAGTTCACAAGCCTGATAAAGATGTCACTAATAACATAATAGCAACATGCATGTAAACACAACGGAAAGCAGGGTACATAAGACGACTTACAACCATGCAAGGAAAGCAGCTTACAACTAAGCAGCGCCTCTCTGATGTAACCCTTCAGCAACCTTCCCGAATCTTCCCAGAAGAAGAATCTTCACATGCGCATGGCATGCCGGGGAGTGTAGTTCCCTCTCGTCTCCACTGCAATCACACAATACCTGCTGGTAAACTACATCTCCCGAGAACCATTTCGGAATTTACGGCAATCCCCTGTGCGGCTCGATGTTATGACGCTGTGGTTTGTGTTATGAAAGCTACAGTCGTCGTGTTTGTAATTGGTTCGGAATCAGGAAGCAGCGAACTACTTTTAAAGAGACACTTACATAGCTCCCAACTGTCCCTCTTTTGGAGGGACAGTCCCACTTTGGGAGCCCTGTCCCTCTTTCCTTCTCATTTGTCTCTCTTTCAGGACTTTGTCCCTCTTTCTATGTAAATATATATATTTATCTACTAAAAATGTGTTTGATTGACTCTAAACTTTATTCCTATCCTTTAAATTGATATATTACTAATTTTAAAATGTTAATAAGAAGGAAAATGAACCAGGATAGAAAGGACCAGTGTGGTTTGAATTATAAAACAACATATTTTTCTTCTGAAATCTTTATCGTATGTGTGACCTGGGGTGTGACGAGGGCGTGATCAGGGGTGTGGCCTAAGTGTCCCTCTTTCTCATCTCAAAAAGTCGGGAGGTATGCACTTAAGTCAGAAAAAAAAAAAGAGTTTTACTAGAGTGACCAGATTTTTGTGTGTCCAACCTGGGACGGGGAGCGTGGGGGGTGTTTGTAGGGGGGGCCAAAAGTGGGGAGGACTGAGGAGCGCGCAGCAACGAAGACGGGGGGGGCTAGCGTACCGCGCTGCGGCGAAAATGGGCGTGGCCATGAAATTGTATGGGCGGAGCTAACGTAATGATGTAACAGCGAGGCATAAGACAAACGAGACTTTGCTTAATGGGTGTGCAGAAACTGTGTGATGCTAATAGTATACCGTAACCACAAAGCAGCAAACATAGCCATCTATGACCATTAAATAATAAATGCAGTGACAGTTACCCCGGACAGCAGAAAAATAACGCAATGGGCAACATGTCAGCACAAAATAAATGCAATGCGGGCAACATGTCAGTATAAAAGAAATGCAATGCGGGCAACATGTCAGTACAAAATAAACGCAATGCGGGCAAACATGTCAGTACAAAAATAAACGCAATGCGGGCAAACATGTCAGTACAAAATAAACGCAATGCGGCCAACATGTCAGTACAAAATAAACGCAATGCGGGCAAACATTTGACCGGAAAATTAACGCAATGTGGGCAAACATTTCACCAGAAAAGAAACGCAATGCGGGCAAACATTTCACCAGAAAAGAAACGCAATGCGGGCAAACATTTCACCAGAAAAGAAACGCAATGTGGGCAAACATTTCACCAGAAAATTAACGCAATGCAAGCAAACATTTCACCAGAAAATAAACGCAATGCGGGCAAACATTTCACCAGAAAAGAAACGCAATGCGGGCAAACATTTCACCAGAAAATTAACGCAATGCGGGCATACATTTCACCAGAAAATAAACGCAATGCGGGCAAACATTTCACCAGAAAATAAACGCAATGCGGGCAAACATGTCAGTACAAAATAAACGCAATGCGGCCAACATGTCAGTACAAAATAAACGCAATGCGGGCAAACATTTCATCAGAAAATAAACGCAATGCGGGCAAACATTTCACCAGAAAAGAAACGCAATGCGGGCAAACATTTCACCAGAAAAGAAACGCAATGCGGGCAAAAATTCTACCTGGAAAAGAAACGCAATGCGGGCAAACATTTCACCAGAAAAGAAACGCAATGCGGGCAAACATTTCACCTGGAAAAGAAACGCAATGCGGGCAAACATTTCACCAGAAAAGAAACGCAATGCAGGCAAACATTTCACCAGAAAAGAAACCCAATGCGGGCAAACATTTCACCTGGAAAAGAAACGCAATGCGGGCAAACATTTCACCTGGAAAAAAAAACGCAATGCGGGCAAACATTTCACCTGGAAAAGAAACGCAATGCGGGCAAACATTTCACCTGGAAAAGAAAGCAATGCGGGCAAACATTTCACCAGAAAAGAAACGCAATGCGGGCAAACATTTCACCTGGAAAAAAAAAACGCAATGCGGGCAGACATTTCACCTGGAAAATAAACGCAATGCGGGCAAACATTTCACCTGGAAAAGAAACGCAAAGCGGGCAAACACTTCACCAGAAAAGAAACGCAATGCGGGCAAACATTTCACCTGGAAAAAAAAACGCAATGCGGGCAAACATTTCACCTGGAAAAAAAACGCAATGCGGGCAAACATTTCACCAGAAAAGAAACGCAATGCGGGCAAACATTTCACCTGGAAAAGAAAGCATTTACTCACCTGGCAGAAGTCTCCGGCCTCTGGCGCACTGCTCCTGGGACCATCTTGCTGCTGATCTTCTCTCCCGTGCTGACAGGGCTACGGCAAGATGGCGCCCGAAGCCCTGTACTGGAGACACAAATAGTCTTCAGTACAGGGCTCCGGTAGCCATCTTGCCGTAGCCCTGCTCGCCTGCCGGTGTCGGAACACCGGAAGACAGGTTGGAGCGGGGCTGCGGGCAATGAACTGGCACGGCATCTATAGACGCCGTTGCCAGTTCATGAGTATAGAGTGGCCAGAGTCCCAAGGCCGGGACGTCCCGCTGCTGAAAGCGGGACGTTTCCCGGGACCTCATGCTGCCTGGGACAGCGGACCCCGAATCCGGGACGCGTCCCGGGCAAACCGGGACGTCTGGTCACTCTAGTTTTACACACCTGGGGCTTCTACCAGCCCCCTGCAGCAGTCCTGTGCCCTCGCAGCCACTCACTAATCCTCTGGTCCCCCACTGCCAGCTAGTTTCATTTTTGCCGACAGGCCCGTCAAGACTGGCCACGCGTAGCTTTTTCCGCATTCCCGACCGTAATTAGCGCTACTAGGGCCGCAACGCTTACAAAAATACGCGTTGCCGCATTATGAACGCATAGATATGTGTCAACGTGTATTTTTGTACGCGTTGCAGCCCGCAGTTAAGTACAGTCGGGAATGCGGAAAAAGCTACGCGTGGCCAGTCCTGAAGGGCCTGTCGGCAAAAACGAAACTAGCTGGCAGCGGGGGACGAGAGGATTAGTGAGTGGCTGCGAGGGAACATTACTGCTGCAGGGGGCTGGTAGAAGCCCCAGGTGAGTTAAACTCATTTTTTTTCTGACTTAAAGAGGAACTCCAGTGAAAATAATGTAATAAAAAAGTGCTTCATTTTTACAATACGGTAATTATGTATAAATGATTTAGTCAGTGTTTGCTCATTGTAAAATCTTTCCTCTCCCAGATTCACATTCTGACATGTATTACATGGTGACATTGTTACTGTGGGCAGGTTATGTAGCTTTTTCTAGCTGTTCTGGCTGTTACAGACAGCTGTAAACAGTCATTTCCTGTCTGTGAACATTGTTACATTGTGGCAGTTTGCCCAGAGTACCGCAGTACTCAGAGCTTCTTGTGGGAGGGGTTTCACCACAATATCTGTCATACAGCGCCCCCTGATGGTCTGTTTGTGAAATGCAATAGATTTGTCATGTAAAAGGGAGTATCAGCTACTGATTGGGATAAAGTTAAATTCTTGGTCGGAGTTTCTCTTTAAGGTTCACTTTAATAATGAAACTCATAATAATAATAATATGTACAAAGACGTAGGAATTAATTAGAGATATCGCGGGTTTGGGCTGCTGTAAAATTACATAACGGATTTTAGAGTCAGCGAGTTTTAGAGTTATGGAATTTGTAAGGGTGGGGTGCACTGGTGTTTAGGTTTAAGAGAAATATCATGTACGATTACTACTGGTGGCAGGTTGGGTTGCATTGAAGTAACACATTATTTTGTGGTAGAGTTAAATATTTTGATGGTTTTTTTTTCTCCCTTTTTGATGCATATGACAGTAGATTTGCTTTAACTAGTGAGGCATATTTAGTGCATTTATCCTTTTGCAATTAATGTATTGATGCTGGGCTGAGACTGGTCAGTGGCATGACGCTCAGGTTATAATGAGTGTGAACTGCAATGCAGACTGGACATAGGTTTTGAAGGGAATCTGAAAGTAAAGCTGGCCATACACTAGGCCGATTCACGCCAGATCAACAGCAGATTCAATCACTGGGATCGAATCTGCTGTCACATCGTTCCCGCTACACGCCGAATTTCGATCTATCCCGTCCGATCCCGTCGATCGCTCCGTGCAGGAAATTTACCATCGATCGCCCGTGGGTAGGGAGCGCGTCGCTAGCGGCGTTCGAGTGCCCGATGACTGACGCAATAGAGCCCGCATACATTACCAGCTCCGCCGGCGCGACTACCCCCCGGTCACCGCTGCACCGTCTCGCGCTGGTCTCCGGGTCTTCTCTTCTTTCTGCCCGGCAGGAAGTTTAAATAGTAGAGGGCGCTCTACTGTTTAAACTTCCTGCTGGGCAGGAAGAAGTGAAGCATGCCGGACCTGGAGACCAGAGCGGAGACGGAGCAGCGGTGAGCGGGGGCAGTCGCGCCAGCGGAGCAGGTAATGTATGCGGGGGGGGGGGGGGGAGCGGCAGCAGCAGCACCACCACAGATTGTGAACGGTTTCAGGCTGAAATCGGTTCACAATCTGTTGGCAGTAAAGGTAGCCATACGATCCCTCTCTTATCAGATTCGATCAGAGAGGGATCTATCTGTTGGTCGAATCTGATGGCAAATCGACCAGTGTATGGCTACCTTAAGTGATTAATTGTATATGTAGTACAGCTAAGAAATTAAACATTAGCAGCACAGATATTGTTTCCAGTACAGGAAGAATTAGAGCCCATTTCCACTGGCGTATTGGATGCGAGGCAATTGCCGTATCACCTCACATCCCCCCGCAAGTACTTCCAGTTGCCATCCTTGCAACCGGATGTCGCATCATGCAGCTTCTCGTCGGCGGCTATGGGGACTCGATGCATGCTGTGGAAAACTGCAGCATGCTATCCATAATTTTCCCTGTGTCGCATTGCGCCCGATCGAGTAGGTAAATTTGCGTCAATTAAACCTACTTCATTGATGTGAATTGGTTGCAGTTTCCTTGCATTGCAGTGCACAGCGGTTTACGCATAGCAATGCGTCTAGTGGAAAGGAGCCCTTAAAGGACTTACGAGCCCAAATCCGTAAAAAAAGAGAAGTACCTTGATCATTTTTAAATGCACGGAGGACGCCATCCGCGCCCTTCGTGCAGTTCCGCGGGTCCCCGCAGTGTGATAGCCCCGTGCCGCTCCCGACCCCACAGACGGGGTCGGGCTCTCTTTCCTCTCCTAATATGGCGGCTGGAGCTGGCCGCGGCTGCGCAGTCCGCATACAAGTTTGTGCGGCTGCGCAGCTCTAGGGCCTCCCCCCACTATCCACGCTACTGTGCGTGGATCGTAGGGGGAGGCCCTAGACCTGCGCAGCCGCACTACCGTGTATGTGGACTGCGCAGCCGCGGCCAGCTCCGGCGGCCATATTAGGAGAGGAAGGAGAGCCCGACCCCTGTCTGTGGGGTCAGGAGCGGCACGGGGGGCTATCTCACTGCGGGGACCCGGCGGAACTGCACGGAGGGCGCGGATGGCATCCTCCGTGCATTTAAAAGTGATCAAGGTACTTCTCTTTTTTACGTATTTGGGCTCGTAAGTCCTTTAAGAAACTTCAGTTGTTATCTATGCAAAAGAGCTTATCTGAGCTCCACGACCTGACCAAAAAAGTAGTGGACAGCACTGTCTTTTGAAGTTCTAATCTCAAATGTCTCTCATGGTTTCTTGTTTGTTTATGGGTTTCCTGCAGAGTAAAGTTCAAAGGGTCATTAGCTCTGCTCTGTGAGATCATTTAAAATGCTGAGTGTGATGTGTAAACTGCATATATTAGAGAATGATGCAATGTAATTAAAAAAAGCTATATAAACTGAAAATAAAAATATGAAACTCTTTTCTTTGCTACTAATGTTTTATTCATTGTCCGTACTACACATACAATTCATAATATTATACTTTTTTTCGCTTCAGCGTCACTTTAATATGTAGTCTGATTGCAGCAAGTAAAAATTAAACACAATCCGTTACAATGCAGTACTTTGGAACAGGTCCATAGATTTGTATGGGTAGTGAGTTGACATGCAGAATTATTCTGCAACTGAGCACTGTGATCTAGCCCTGAAAGTATCGCTCCCTCTAGCTTTTAGTTCCAAGATGATTTTGATATTTTATTGAACTGACCGGGTGTGTTCTCACTGTCAAACTCCTCCCCCTCTTACCTCTGATACCTACTTTGGGGTGAAAATAAACTGATGAGATTAACAGTTGTATCTGTCCTTGTACGTCTAAATTTTTTTTTATTTTTTTTTCCTAAGAATACCACAGTTTAATTTGTGTGTAAAAGCTAATAAAGTAGGTTTCATGTTTTGTTTTATTGTCGCTGAATATTATAGGACCTCATCTAATTTCTCCTCAATTTTATCCCAGGAGGTAATTTTTCAACTTATCCAAAAATAACTTTTCAACATTAAGGCTGCTTTCACAGTGGGACGTTGCAGGCGCACGTTAGAGCAGCCTGTAACGCACCTCACCGCGCAGTAATGAAAAATCAATGGGCTGTTCACAGTGCCCACGTTGCGTTACATTGTAACGCTGCACGTCAAGACAACGTACTGCATGCAGTACTTTATACGCAGCTAAGCCACGTTAGGCTGCTTGCACATGCTCAGTAATGTTGGGGAGGAGGGGAGAGAGGCCAGGCACATGGCTAATTAATATTCACTGCACTTTGTGACGTGTGCAGTGTTTACTTCCTGGAGCGACCGCTCTGTGCGGCCATTGGCTGGCGGGACCACGTGATGCCGCATGCGTCCAAGAGTACGCATCACGGCATCACGGACGCCAGAGTGAGCTGCACAACGCGACTCGCTCTGACGTCCACATCCAAGACCACCAGGTGTTGCATTAGGGGCACGTTATGCGACCATAACGTCCCCTAAAACTTAATGTCCTGGTGGGAAAGTAGCCTTAGGAATTGAAAAAAAAATATATTTAAAAGTGGGTAAAAAAGGTAATGTCAAACTTCTTAAACAATTCTTGCTTGGTGGCCGGTGGGACCTCGAGGTTTTTATATATATATATATATACATATATATATATATATATATATATATATATATATATATATATATATATATATATATATATTTATATATTTATATATATATATATATATTTATATATATATATATATATATATATATATATATATATATTTATATATATACACAGTGGTGTGAAAAACTATTTGCCCCCTTCCTGATTTCTTATTCTTTTGCATGTTTGTCACACTTAAATGTTTCTGCTCATCAAAAAACGTTAACTATTAGTCAAATATAACATAATTGAATACAAAATGCAGTTTTAAATTATGTTTTTTATTATTTAGTGAGGAAAAAAACTCAAAACCTACATGGCCCTGTGTGAAAAGTGACAACTAGCGCAACCAAAGCTATGGTAACGCACGTTATATATATAGGCTTGAAAATATCTACTTGGAGAAAACTCAAGAGAAAAGTTAATAGGGTATGGGTCATAGAACCTGATGCAGGAAACCGTGTGATGTTGCCGTGCATGGACATTGCAGGGCGATATTACCCTTACTAACCGCACCGTCTATTAGCATGATCGGCGGTAGACAACTAGCGCAACCAAAGCTATGGTAACGCACGTTACTAAGGAGCATTACCGTTAGCAGTGCGCATTACATTTCCAACAGACAATCCTAGGCAAGTACAGCGGGTGGCTCTAATAGCTTAATTCTAGTGATGAGTGTAATGACCTGACCGGTACACTGTGCCATAATTAAGGATAACATTGCCATGCAATGTCTGTGCATGGCAATATTACTGTGGTTTCCTGCATCAGGCCCAGTGGGCTTGATTCATGAAGACAAATATCCAAGGTAACATGCCTTGTCAGAGTTAACACGCCTTATCAGTGTAGTATAGCAAACGCTACGAACTTATGCCTGCTAATTGGCAATGAGGAGAGCTCCACTCGTCCTGCCCTGAGCCCCTGTGGGTCCAATCACTTTAAAGGACATTATCCCTGCACTTTGCTTGGCCCAATAGGCTGCCCAAGTGACAGGCAGCCTATTGGGCCAGTCAAAGTGCGGAGATAATAGCTTCAATTCATCAAGCATTAACACATTCGGTAATACTGAAAACAGCTGACTTTACGGAGCACTTAAGAAAATTTCAATTCATCAAAGCTGTTACCACATGAAAAGCTAAAATTACAGAGCAGTGAGATAAATTACCGACTTGTGCTCAACACATGTCAGCAAATGTCAATTCATCAAGGTTACAGCATTCGCTAACACATTCAGTGATTATCTTCAGCTCTCCTCTGTCGGTAACTAGCTTCGAATGCCTTCCTGTGGATGTCCCCATGATTGACAGGAGCAGGCAGCCAATAGAAACAGCCCCTGTTCTCCTGCAAGTGCCACTGATAGGTCGCACAGGCTTCTCCAGTGGAACACGCTTTTAGACCCCCCAGGCAGTGAGCAGAGAGAACGGGACAAAATATATTTTCCACGCACCCTTCGGTGGTGTAACCCTTTGAGTTCCTGTTTGAAAATGCAAAGTTGCTGGTGGTGAAATCACCAAGCATGGCATTTGTAATGTCTCCAGGAAGTTCATCTAAGTTGTGGCAATTACATAACTGATGGACAGATTCAGAGCAGCAGAGGCAGTATAAAACACAGTAAATATAACAAACGTTCACATCTAAAGGGATGTCGGGATGCCTTCTATTGTAAATGCCTCACGGCAGCTTGTAACAAAACTTAGGCCCAGTGCACACCAAAACCGCTAGCAGATCGTCAAAACGCTAGCTGTTTTGGGAGCAGAGAGCAGATGTTTGGCCGGGTGCACACCAAGCGGATTTTGTATGCGATCCACCAGCCGCATCAGCCAGTGAAAACGCTTGGCTATTGTATTTCAATGTGTGGTGCACACCGGCGGTTTGAGGTTTTTTAGCAAACCGCAAACGCGCAGCAGGAGGCGCGTTTGCGGCTTGGCAAAAACCTCAAACCGCCGGTGTGCACCATCCCATTGCAATACATTAGCCAAGCATTTTTCCAGGCGGATGCGGCCTGCGGATCGCTCCAAAAATCGCTCGGTGTGCACTGGGCCTCAGAGACACTCCAAGCTGCTCTGCACTTCTCTGCTGTTATCGAACAGCCTTATATGAATTGAAGCCATAGTAGTTCGGTAACTTAACGAACATCTACCGCACATGTGAAAATATTTATGAATTAGTACACACAAGTGGAAAATACCGAATGCAGTATTTTAAAGACTTGGATTTTGTTATCGAACAGCCTTTGATGAATTGAAGCCTATGTCCTTTAAAGGGAAGGTTCAGGGAGGGTGGAGGAAAAATAAAAATCAATTTCCACTTACCTGGGGCTTCCTCCAGCCCGTGGCAGACAGGAAGTGCCCTCGCCGCCGCTCCGCAGGCTCCCGGTGGTCTCCGGTGGCCGACCCGACCTGGCCAGGCCGGCTGCCAGGTCGGGCTCTTCTGCGCTCCAAGTCCTGGTACTTCTGCGTCCCACGCCGGCGCTCTGACGTCATCGGACGTCCGCCGGGCTGTACTGCGCATGCGCAGTAGTTCTGCGCATGCGCAGTACAGCCCGGCGGACGTCCGATGACGTCAGAGCGCCGGCGTGGGACACAGAAGTACCAGGACTTGGAGCGCAGAAGAGCCCGGCCTGGCCAGGTCGGGTCGGCCACCGGAGACCACCGGGAGCCTGCGGAGCGGCGGCGAGGGCACCTCCTGCCTGCCACGGGCTGGAGGAAGCCCCAGGTAAGTGGAAATTGATTTTTATTTTTCCTCCACCCTCCCTGAACCTTTCCTTTAAAGCAATTGGACCCGCAGGGGCTCAGGGCAGGACGAGTGGAGCTCTCGTCATTGCCAGTTAGCAGGCATAAGTTCATAGCGCTCGCTATGCTACTCTGACAAGGCGTGTTAGCTGATAAGGCATGTTAACTCTGATAAGGCATGTTAACTCTGATAAGGCATGCTATGTATCTTAGTGAATCAAGCCCATAGTCTTTTAATTTCCCAGCGCCACATTTTATGGACCATTGACTAAGGATGCACTAGCACGGTTTCTGTATCTGCTCATGTCCGAGATGGTGGCCACAGCTTGGAGGGTTAATTTACTTGTGTGATGTCCTCATTCTTACTCATAATTCCTGCTTCACTGCCTGAATTTCTAATTTGAAGAAGGAAGTGTCGGAGATTGAGCAAAGCAGCACAAGGACATCACTCAAGTAAATTAACCCCTGAACAGGAAAATTGAGCAGAAGAAAGGCACTAATGATAAAAGCTGATTAGCTTCAGTGAAGTGAAATTTGGACACCCAAACACATGATTAGTGGCAACGAAGGGCGCCTGAGACCACATGAACCTGGGATTAGCAGTTATTATCGGCGCCTGAGGCTGCGTTTAGCAGCAATTAGGAGAAATTTGAGCACCAGAGGCTAATCGCGCAAATTAAGTGACATTTGGGGGGCTCAAGGCTGCCGATAAAATGGCAGGCGCCAGGACTACCTGAAATGCAAATTGCTGCAAAAAATAGCCGGCGTGCTGATTGCAGTTTTGCGGAGGGGGGTTAAGGGTTAGGAATCAGCAGAGGGAGCGTTCTGTGTGAGAGTAGGGTTAGGTTATAGTAAAATATTGGTAAAGATTACTGTCATTTTACTATCGTAATAAAGTAGTAGAATATTGGTAATTCTACTTCTAAGTGACTCCAGACTTGAGCTGCTTTGTAGTGCATGCATGAATGCAGCACTGTCAGCACTGCTAAATGTATCTGCAAGCACAGTTTGTATTGCAATCATCATTCACCACATCGGGTATACATGCATTGACAGCACCAGTGACAGGTTCAGTAACAGTTACACAATGATTGACTGGTCGTACATTTAACACAGGCACATATGACTTAGGTATTATAGAACTCAGTACCCTCAATAGGGCACATTCAACCATAGCCGGCCTTTGACCTGTGCAACCAGAGCGGTCGCTCAGGGCGCCGGCTTCCAACGGGGCGCCTAATAGCTGGCTACCTATACTTGAGGGCACCTACACCTGATTTCCTATACTGGGGGCACCTATAGCTGGCTACCTTTACTGGGGACACCAACACATGGCTACCTGTACTGGAGGCTCCTACGCCTCGCTCCCTATGGGGGTGATGGAGACTTTCAACTGACTTCCTATACTGGGGGCACCTAAGCTTGGCAACCTATATTGAGGGCACCTACACGTGAGATTGGGGGGGGGCGCGTTTTTTTGGGGGGTGCACTGCAGCTATAACGCATCACGTGGGGCAAATTGTCGGTGCTGTGCTATCTTTCTAAATGGGGGGGGGGGGTGGCGGCTAATACGATACAATACAATATCATTTGTAAAGCGCTTTTCTCCCATAGGCTAACTGTCCCACTGACTGTTTTTATTAATAGTAATGAAAGGTTCTAGCTTTCATTTTTAAGTCTATTCAGGATAATGCACTCTTTCCATCAATTTGTGGTTAATAATAGTATTTTTTCTATTATACATATGTGACGTGTCACAGAGATCTGAGCATTTTGCGTGATATGTCATGACGTCAAAAAAGTTGGGACCCACTGACCTAGGAGAAATGAATTGCATATGGGCCTGTGTGCGTGTGTGTGCGCGCATGCGTGAAGAGGATGAAGGGGGGCACAAAAAAATCAGGTTTCGCTCAGGGCGCTGTGAAACCTAAGGCCGACCCTGCATTCAACGCACCCCCCCCCCTCTCTCGCCCAAGTATGCAAAGTACCTGTGTGTGGGCAGAGAGTCTGTCTCCTTCCTTGGACTTTGAGGTGTTTGTGGCAGGTTCATAAAAAGACACAAGCTTGCACAAATTGGTCCCTATTAACACAGGATGCAGGAGCTCATCCAAAACACCAACGACCTTTTCTTGAACCCCCAGTGGATTTTTACTCTTGCCTGGGCTATGTACAAAAGGGTGCCCTCCATTCCAATAAAGGCAAGGAATTAGTCAGAGATGATGCTCTTCTTTAAAGCAAGGTGTGAGTAAACCAAATTGATGTAGGCTACAGTATCTCAGAAATTAGTAACTATCTGGTCGTTCACTCTGAATTTCCTTTCTGCGGACGAACAGAACAGAGGATGAAGATACAGGCTGTGGTTTGGTGGCCTGCTGCATCTGTCATGGGCTATAAGGGCTGGTGTTTCAAGTGTAGATGGTGTCTGCCTCCACTCTTGACAGTTGAACGGTCTGTGCCCTGTCGTGTGGCGGAGGTGATAGGTGGGATTTTCATATGCCTTGAGCCTAGAAGCAGCAGCTGCTGCCGCTGGCCACTGTGCCAGACGGCTCACAGGGGAAGGAGGGTTTAACTGTACTTTGCTGACCCTCTCTCTGCAGCTACGTGGCACAATTCTGCATGTCAGGCACTCGGGTAATCACAAAGGTATCAATGAGCTCCGCCACTGCGGTTGGCAACACACCCCAAACGCTGCCAAACACTATCACACAGTCACAGATGTTTACACATTGAGCACTTGGGCTGACAAACTGGGAGTGGAAGTGCAAGGATGCATCCAAACAGTATAATGCTTTGTGATCCAATTGTTTTTTATGCATGACATTTATGAGGAGCAGTTCCGTATATCGTTCAAGGGGCTTGATTCACTAAACCATGATAACTGATATCACGCTTGCACTAGCCATTTTGTGCGCATTTTTGCGAAATTTCACGCGCAATGGCAAATTTTCGTGTGCGAAACTTCACAATTACGTGCGAAAACGCTAGCGAAATGAATTATCACGGTTTAGTGAATCAAGTCTAAGGAGCGTTATCTCAAACACGCTGTTTATGCTGGTCAGCCATTGCTGTCAGTGAGCGCAATTTGTCTTAACTTAAAGGAAACATGAGGTGAAAATAAACTGATGAGATAAACAATTGTATTTATCCTCTTCCTAAAAATGACCTTTTTTAGTTATCCCATAGTTTTATTTTATTTTTAAATCTACTTTTGAAGTTTTTACTGTTTCATTGTCTGTGCTCAATGACACATGCATTGAAGTATGCCAGAGCTAAAATCTTTGAACTATTGACCCTTTTTATCTTGTAGTTGCTTTCAGGAGCCATTTTCTGCCAGGAAAGGGTTTTATGGCTGTAATTCCCTATCAGTGAGGGTTACGCTATAGTCCGACTTGGTCCTGACCCAGACAGAACTGTCACTTGCATACCTGATTTTTAACTCTTTCAGGCAGAGAAAGAAAAAAAGAACACATTACAGTTATTTGTGTGCTTAGCACTGTACACACACATTCTATCTCATCATATCACGTCACCTCATGTAACCTTTACGCCTGAACGGAAGTTTGGATACACATTTTAATCATGAGCTCAGAGGATGATGGGGAGTGCATTTATAGTGCTGCCCATAATTCATACCATTGGCAAATTTTGACTTAAAGGGACTCCGAGCTCAAAATAAATAATAAAATAGTACTCACCTGGGGCTTTCTGCAGCCCAGTGTAGGTCGGGACGTCCCACGCCGGCGTCCTGGCTCTTCTCCCATCACCTCTTCAGAAATGGCTGGCGGATTGGCAGCCGGGCAACACTGGGACGACGGTTTAATCGCGCATGCGCCATACAGTCACGCCGGCCGCCATGATGTCGCGAGGCGGCCGGCGTGTGACGTCAGCAAATTACGTTTACGGAAGAGGAGCCCGACACTCGTCCCAGTGTTGCCTGGCTGCCGCCCGCCAGCCATTTCTGAAGAGGTGATGGGAGAAGAACCAGGATGCCGGCGTGGGACGTCCCGACCTACACTGGGCTGCAGAAAGCCCCAGGTGAGTACTATTTTATTATTTATGTAGAGCTCGGAGTCCCTTTAAAGTTACTTTTATCCAACCAGTAATTTTTTGACGGGAAATAACATAGGTGTCTCCCAAAAGATAATAAGACGATGTACAAGAGGAATTATTGTGGAAAAAAATTCTCAGCTTTTATTTCCATTTGAGAAAAAAGTGTCTAGTCCAAAATTATTCATACCCTTCTTAATAATCAATAGAAAAGCCTTTATTGACTATTACAGCAATGAAATGCTTCCTATAATTTCAGACCGGCTTTTCACATTTTTCCACAGGTATTTTTGCCTATTCATCTTTAGCAATGAGCTCCAACTCTTTCAGTTTGGAAGGTCTTCTTGCCATCACTCTGATCTTTAGCTCCCTCCACAGATTCTCAATTGGATTCAAGCCAGAACTCTGGCTGGGCCACTCCAAAACGTTAATGTTGTTGTCTGCTAACCATTTCTTCACCACTTTTGCTGTGTGTTTCGGGTCATTGTCATACTGAAATGTCCACTGGTGCCCAAGGCCAAGTTTCTCTGCAGACTGCCTGATGTTATCCTTGTTGAGAATTCTCATGTATTGCTCTTTTTTTCATGGTGCCGTTTACTGTGATTAGGTTCCCTGTTGTCAGTTGGCTGAAAAACACCCCAAAGCATTAAAGGGACTCCGAGCTCAGAAAAAAAAGGAAAGTTGTACTCACCAGGGGCTTTTTCCAGCCCAGTGCTGGTCGGGAGGTCCCACGCCGGCGTCCTGGCTCCTCTTCTTCACCCCGCTCCGGAATGGCTGACAGGCCGCAGCCCGGGCGACACTCTCCCGAGTGTCGGGCTGCTCCTTCCGCATATGACGCGGATTACGTCACACGCCGGCCGCCTCGCGTCATCACGGCGGCCGGCGTGAAAGTACTGCGCATGCGCGCTTTGTGCTTTACGGCGTGTGACGTAATCCGCGTCATATGCGGAAGAAGCAGCCCGACACTCGGGAGAGTGTCGCCCGGGCTGCGGCCTGCCAGCCATTCCGGAGCGGGGTGAAGAAGAGGAGCCAGGACGCCGGCGTGGGACCTCCCGACCAGCACTGGGCTGGAAAAAGCCCCTGGTGAGTACAACTTTCCTTTTTTTTCTGAGCTCGGAGTCCCTTTAAGTTCCCACCACCATGTTTGACAGTGAGGATGGTGTTCTTTGGGTTGAAGGCTTCTCCTTTTTTATGACAAATGAAGGAAACATCATTGTGACCAAACAATTCAATTTTTGTTTCATCTGACTGTAACACAGAAGACCAGAAGTAGCCTTTGTCCAGATGAGCATTTGAAAAGGTAAAGCAAGCTTTTGTATGCCTTATCTGGAGAAGTGGGATCGCCCTTGGTCTGCATCCGTGGAACCCAGCAGTGTCTGTTGGATTGTCTGCCTTGAGATATTGCCGCCAGCAGAGTCCAGATTCACCAAGATGGCCTTGGTGGTGATCCTTGAATTATTTTTCACCTCTCTCACTATCCTCCTAGCCAACACAGGTGTAACTTTTGGCTTCCAACCATGTCCTCTGAAATTTTCCACAGCGTGGAACATCTTGTATTTTTAATAATACTTTGCACTGTGGCCACTGGAACTTATAAACTTTTAGAAATGGCCTTGTAGCCCTTTCCTGACTTGTGAGTAGCCACAATGCGCAGCCACAGGTTCTCACTGTGCTCCTTTGTCTTAGCCATGACTGTCTACAGTCCAACTGCAGAGAGCTGCTGTTTTTTGCCTATTGAGTTGATTAAAACATCTGTTCCCAATTAATCAGGGTAATTATGATGCTTTAGAACAGCTTGGAATAGTATAGAACTTTGGATTTTCCCACAGACTGTAACAGTTTGTGAAGGGTATGAATAATTTTGGACTGGACACTGTTTGTTAAATTTTTTTTTCCACAATAATGCCTCTTGTACATAATCGTATTATCTTTTGGAAAACAGCTATGTCATTTCCCATCAAACAATTACTTTCTGGTTGAATAAAAGTAACTTTAAAGTGGATCCGAGATGAACTTTTACTCATTGCATAATTGTTCCTTTCCTATTGTTTATAGGGCATTCCTCAAGCCAAATACTTTTTTTGTTTTTGTTTTAATACTCTAATTCCCTTTAAACTAAACAAGCCACGCCCACAGGTTTTCAGAGAGCCAAGGCACTTTCAGACAGTAGCAAGGGCTCATGGGAGCGAAGTCTGGGCAGGAGGAGGGGGAGGTATTACTAGCCAGAGATTTTAGAGGCAGGGGGGAGGAGGAGGAGGAGGAGGGGGGATTTGTTTTTTTTTACTCAAGATGCGGATAATCCTGCCTCTGTGTAATGTTTACAAACAACATGGCTGCTGTCATTGTATCACAGGAAGAAATAATCATATTCTATTAAATGTTTGCAGCTAGATTTGCTGTGTAAACTATCTAAACTATCTAAAGCAGGGGTCTCAAACTCAATTTACCTGGGGGGCCGCAGGAGGCAAAGTCAGGATGAGGCTGGGTCGCATAAGGAATTTCACAATTGCGGCGCATCGCCGCCTCTGCCCGCCCCTCTCACTCTTCCTTCACAGAGAGGGGCGGGGAGAGGCGGCGATTGACGTCAGGAGGGGCAGAGCTGAAGCTGAAAGCTCTGCCCCTTCCAGGAAATGCTGGCGGATTGCTCCCTGGGCGATTTGGGGGCTCTGCAGCCCTTGTTTACCGGCGGGGATGCGGCGGATTACTTGGGAGCACTGAAGCGAACTATAAGGAAGCTTTTGCCGGCGAGGGCCACAAAATATTGTATCGAGGGCCACAAATGGCCCGCGGGCCGCGAGTTTGAGACCCCTGATCTAATGTTTATGAGAGCACTCTGGAAAGTAGAGGATCAAGATACACATATACAGGAGGCAGAGATGCATTCGACTTTGTTTTACGTTTTACTTTTTATTTAGTGTATTTTACTACTGTTTAGCATTTTATTCCACACATACTGTTAATTTCCTTAAAGGGCCAATACCCCCTGATGATAAAGCACTCCAGGTGCTTAACTAGCTATTTACATAAGTGCACCAAAGAGGAAGAGAGGATCTGCACAAGATGCTTAAGGCTGGCAAACAATGAAGGTTCCAGGTGATAACTCACTGTGCCTCTGGTGAAAGTTCAACTATACCAAACGAGAAGAAAAGCCAGGCACCAGCTGAGTTGCAGATTCACCATTTATTTCATCCCCGCCATAGACAGATACAAACTCCCAGTTTAGGCGGTCTGACAGCTGTTTCACAAGCTACAGCGCTTGCTTCCTCAGAGACCAACTCGGTCATATGTACAGTATATGCACAATTCAGTGTAAACTGTGGTGTTAGGGTACCACTTTAAATATTACTCTGTGACTTTTTAACTAAAGAAAATGTTCATTTGCGACAGTGAAACTTTCATAAAATTGTTTTAATTTTAAAACTAGTTTATGTTCTTTTTACATCAAGGCCGTTTCAACTAGCTGAACACTGATAGCTGATAACACATGCTATGTTTTGGGAACAGGCATCAACAATATAAAACAAATATAACAGGTTTTTCCAATAATTTAAAAATTATTAAATAGTGACATCTGTCGGTGGAAATTATTACATGTATTTATTCATAAGAAAGACAAGTTTATAAAACATGATTTTAAATTATTAAATTTTAATAAGAAATTATAACTTTTATGATTAATTGTTTTAAGAAGAATTATATAATCTTTATATTTAAATGAGTATATTAGAAGCCCTGTGTACTTCAATAAGCATTAAATTACTATATCTGTAATTCACAGATTTTCTGGGTCAACCTGACCAATTTTATTTTTGGAAAAGGACAGACACATTCCAAACTAATTAGCAGAAGGACACATCAGAAATGCATCATGAAGGACATTGTTTAATGTTTGAAAGTCCCAATGTCTGAGGCAAATACAGTAAGTCACATCAGCAGACAAGATGGCTGGTGACGTCCATTTTTAATTAAAACGTCAAAATAACTCCATAATTAAATGTCAGTATGTGTAACTATGTCAGTATGTGTAATCAAATGTCAGTATGTGTATCTATGTTAATTCTCACAGCTAAGATAATTAAGGAGTTTGTAAACAAAATCTGTTATGGTTATTTTAAATGTCAACGATCAGCCAATCAGAAGCAGAGATTTAGGGAAATTCCGAATTAGGCAGCCATATTGAATTGAGCTTTCAGAGACATCCAGACCAAAATCTCTCCTGAAAGACACCTACTCAGCTACAAGCCAGAAACTACTTTTCCACACGTGGTTCTAGATGCTGAAGAGATGACAGAGAAGGCGTAATATGCTTAATATTCTGGTGATTTACTTTATTAATTTTTCAGCATTAGGCTCTGTTGAGATGTTAGCAAGAAGTTCTGTTGGAAGCTATTTTTATGTTATGTTTTCAAGAAGATTACTACAAGTTTTTACACAGCTACTAGATACACAGCTATTGATACAGATGAGACTACTTTTGATTCTATTCTAATTAACACAACTATTATATACTTTTTTGAATGTGCTTAGAAGATTGATGATTGCTTGGCTATAAACGCCATAATGAGATGGAATACTGTTAGAAGGAAACACTACTTGGAGCTGTTCATATTTTTTATTTATGCTGTATGATAAGCAAATACATTATTTTTATATAAAATCATATACTGAGTGCTCTGATTCATTTCAAGATATACCATCAATATATAATTACTGTTATAGAGGGTTCAGATGCCGCTATGCCAGATTTATATGATAGCAATGCTTTAAAGGCTGGTCCTTTACAGAGTTAGCAATCATGAAAAAGGCAAGAACTACACAGGTTTTTGACAGAGATGCACATTATACTCCTTCTTTTATATCCTCCCTATATATGCCTAACACTAATCTCGCTTACCTAGTCAAACCCCGTGTGTGCAACTTACCTCCACTGCTACTGATTTACTTCATTTCTAGGTCCCAGTATTTTAAAGGTGAGCACTGACTGCTATTTCCGATGCCCAAATTAATTATCTGGCAGTCAGCAATACTGTAGCCGAGAGTCTATTACTGTAATGATGCTCGTTGGAAATGCTGGGTCCCCGATTCGAATCCCAACTAGAGCACTATCTGCATGGAGTTTGTATGTTCTCCCACTTCCCAAAAAGCATACAGTTAAGTTAATTGGCTTCCTCCTAAATTGGCCCTAGACTACGATACATACACTACACGATACATACATAGACAAATGACTATGGTAAGAATTAGACAGTAAGATTGTGATCCCCTCTGAGGGACTTTTACAGTGGTTTGCAAAAGTATTCGGCCCCCTTGAAGTTTTCCACATTTTGTCATATTACTGCCACAAACATGAATACATTTTATTGGAATTCCATGTGAAAGACCAATACAAAGTGGTGTACACGTGAGAAGTGGAACGAAAATCATACATGATTCTAAACATTAAAAAAACAAACTGCAAAGTGGGGTGTGCGTAATTATTCAGCCCCCTGAGTCAATACTTTGTAGAACCACCTTTTGCTGCAATTACAGCTGCCTGTCTTTTAGGGTATGTCTCTACCAGCTTTGCACATCTAGAGATTGAAATCCTTGCCCATTCTTCTTTGCAAAACAGGTCCAGCTCAGTCAGATTAGATGGACAGAATTTGTGAACAACAGTTTTCAGATTTTGCCACAGATTCTCGATTGGATTTAGATCTGGACTTTGACTGGGCCATTCTAACACATGGATAGGTTTTGTTTTAAACCATTCCATTGTTGCCCTGGCTGTATGTTTAGGGTTGTTGCCCTGCTGGAAGGTGAACCTCCGCCCCAGTCTCAAGTTTTTTTGCAGACCCCAAGAGGTTTTCTTCCAAGATTGCCCTGTATTTGGCTCCATCCATCTTCCCATCAACTCTGACCAGCTTCCCTGTCCCTGCTGAAGAGAAGCACCCCAAGAGCATAATGTTGCCACCACTATATTTTACAGTGGCGATGGTGTGTTCAGAGTGATGTGCAGTGTTAGTTTTCCTCCACTCATAGCGTTTTGCATTTTGGCCAAAAAGTTCCATTTTGGTCTCATCTGACCAGAGCACCTTCTTCCATATGTTTGCTGTGTCCTCACATGGCTTGTGGCAAACTGCAAATGGGACTTCTTATGCTTTTCTGTTAACAATGGCTTTCTTCTTGCCACTCTTCCATAAAGGCCAACTTTGTACAGTGCACGACTAATAGTTGTCCTATGGACAGATTCCCCCACCTGAGCTGTAGATCTCTGCAGTTTGTCCAGATTCAACATGGGCCTCTTGACTGCATTTCTGATCAGCGCTCTCCTTGTTCACCTGTGAGTTTAGGTGGACGGCCTTGTCTTGGTAGGTTTACAGTTGTGCCATACTCATTCCATTTCTGAATGATCGTTTGAACAGTGCTCCGTGGGATGTTCAAGGCTTTGGAAATCTTTTAGTAGCCTAAGCCTGCTTTACATTTCTCAATAACTTTATCCCTGACCTGTCTGGTGTGTTCTTTGGACTTCATGGTGTTGTTGCTCCCAATATTCTCTTAGACAACCTCTAAGGCCCTCACAGAGCAGCTGTATTTGTACTGACATTAGATCACACACAGGTGCACTCTATTTAGTCATTAGCACTCATCAGGCAATGTCTATTGGCAACTGACTGCACTCAGACCAAAGGGGGCTGAATAATTATGCACACCACCCCTTTGCAGTTATTTATTTGTTAAAAATGTTTCGAATCATGTATGTTTTTCGTTCCATTTCTCACGTGTACACCACTTTGTATTGGTCTTTCACGTGGAATTCCATTACAATTGATTCATGTTTGTGGCAGTAATATGACAAAATGTGGAAAACTTCAAGGGGGCCGAATACTTTTATAAACCACTGTAAGTGACTAGACTATGTACTCTGTACAGTGCTGCAGAAGATGTCGGTGCTGTATAAAAACTAAATAACAACTCTTTTTGGCCAGCAGTGCAGCTCAGGAGAGTCTTCAAGCATACTACTCCATGTAGTTATTAAAAATGCCAGGTGGGTTTACAAAAGGTACACAGACATATGAAGAAGGTGTTGGGAAGGGTTACATTTTTTATTACACATTTGTCACATTCCTGGTCTTTGGCAGTCAGCTCATACACACACGTGCCAGGTCAATCACGACTTTATCAGTTTGTCGAAGTGTGTAATGCCTTACGGCATACAAATGCACTATCTGCAGCACCCACGTATGCAAACTGCTGCGTGAACCACTGTGTGTTTGAAAAACAGAGAGAGACACAGTTTAGCCACTTTTTCCACTACTACAGTATATCTACGTCTTCTGTGATTTCATCCAAGTCACAAGGACATAGATATACGATTTTTGTTTGGGGGATAGCTTTGCATGATTGGGCACGTTTCTGCGCACGCCCCCTGCACTTTTAGCTGTAACACTAATTAGTATAAGAGAAAATAAGTTACCTTATACACTCACCTAAATGATTATTAGGAACACCATACTAATACAGTGTTTGACCCCCTTTCGCCTTCAGAACTGCCTCAGTTTTATGTGGCATTGATTCAACAAGGTGCTGAAAGCATTCTTTAGAAATGTTGGCCCATATTAATAGGATAGCATCTTGCACTTGCAAGCTCCCGTTCCATCACACCCCGAAAATGCTTTATTGGGTTGAGATCTGGTGACTGTGGGGGCCATTTTAGTACAGTGAACTCATTGTCATGTTCAAGAAATGAATTTGAAATTATTCTAGCTTTGTGACGTGCATTATCTTGCTGGAAGTAGCCATCAGAGGATGGGTATATGGTGGTCATGAAGGGATGGACATGATCAGAAACAATGCTCAGGTAGCCTGTGGCACTAAGGGGCCTAAAGTGTGCCAAGAAAACATCCCTGCACCATTACACCACCACCACCAACCTGCACAGTGGTAACAAGGCATGATGGATCCATGTTCTCATTCTGTTTACGCCAAATTCTGATTCATCAAACCAGGCAACATTTTTCCAGTCTTCAACTGTCCAATTTTGGTGAACTCGTGCAAATTGTAGCCTCTTTTTCCTATTTGTAGTTTAGATAAGTGGTACCCGGTGGGGTCTTCTGATGTTGTAGCCCATCCGCCTTTAAGAAACCTAATGTTTCTATTGCATTGAGCATACATGGTAAATTTTAGGCCAGCTTCAGTTACTACTGTTGTGGTATAGTGGTTAGGGTGCTTGCCCACCACACAGTGAGACCCGGGTTCAAATCCCAGCCAATGTGAGTTGGCTTTTATGCTACAAATCCTTAAAGGGAACCTAAACGGAGAAGGATATGGATTTTTCCTTTTAAAATAATACCAGTTGCCTGAATCGCCTGCTGATCCTGTGTCTCTAATACTTTTAGCCACAGCCCTTGAACAAGCATGCAGATCAGGTGCTCTGACTGAAGTCAGACTGGATTAGCTGCATGCTTGTTTTAGGGTGTGATTCAGCCACTATTGCAGTCACAAAGATCAGCTGGACTGACAGGCAACTGGTATTGTTGACAGGAAACATCCATATCACTCTCAGTAAGGTTCCCTTTAAGCAACCTAATGTTTCTATTGCATTGAGCATAAGTGGTAAATTTTAGGCCAGCTTCAGTTACTACTGTAGTGGTACAGTGGTTAGGGTGACTTGTCCACCACACAGTGAGATCTGGGTTCGATTCCCAGCCAATGTGAGTTGGCTTTTATGCTACAAATCCTTAAAGGGAACCTAAACGGAGAAGGATATGGATTTTTCCTTTTAAAATAATACCAGTTGCCTGAATCGCCTGCTGATCCTGTGTCTCTAATACTTTTAGCCACAGCCCCTGAACAAGTATGCAGATCAGGTGCTCTGACTGAAGTCAGACTGGATTAGCTGCATTCTTGTTTCAGGGTGTGATTCAGCCACTATTGCAGTCACAAAGATCAGCTGGACTGCCAGGCAACTGGTATTGTTTACAGGAAATATCCATATCACTCTCAGTTAGGGTTCCCTTTAAGCAACCTAATGTTTCTATTGCATTGAGCATAAATGGTAAATTTTAGGCCAGCTTCAGTTACTACTGTAGTGATACAGTGGTTAGGGTGACTTGTCCACCACACAGTGAGATCTGGGTTCGATTCCCAGCCATGGTATGATGTAAACTGTTTTTTTAAATAGTATAATTCCCTGGCAGATGAGACCCTCCTCCCTCCGGTAGGAGGGAGGAAGGAATAAGTAGAAGGGGAGGAGGGAGGAGGGACCCACAAGAGGCTAATTAAAATCTCCCTAGCAGAGTGTGTAGCAGCTGTCCCATAACTAATTAGTGTAGGCAGACAACTGAGTCAACTGGTATAAGGACCTTGCTTGGAGGAGGGAGGGAAGGTGGGCGGGCGGGCCTCCAGCAGTGAAAGCAGTGTGTTTGGAAATAATGTGTCTGCTGACAGTGATATGGAGGGTCAAAGTTTTGCTCAATAGAGCATTATGGGGCGAATTGAACTTCCGCATAAGTTCGCCTGATGCAGGCGAACGCGAACCTCCAAAGTTTGCCTGGAACCGTTCGCAGGCGAACCGTTCACGACAACTCTATTCTCCACTGACCTCTAGCATCAACAAGGCATTTTCACCCACATGACTGCCTCATACTGGATGTTTTTCCCTTGTCACACCATTCTTTGTAAACCCTAGAAATGGTTGTGCCTGAAAATCCCAGTAACTGAGCAGATTGTGAAATACTCAGACCGGCCCATCTGGCACCAACAACCATGCCTCGCTCAAAATTGCTTAAAACACCTTTCTTTCCCATTCTGACATTCAGTTTGGAGTTCAGGAGATTGTCTTGACCTGGACCACAGCCCTAAATGCATTGAAGCAACTGCCATGTGATTTGTTGATTAGATAATTGCATTAATGAGAAAATGAACAGGTGTTCCTAATAATCCTTTAGGTGAGTGTATATAATCACTTATCCCCCCATCCCCCCAGGATGAACAATCACTGCTGTAGCCAATAGCAGTGATCGTTCATCCTTCCGTGTTCTGCAGAGATCGTGGAAGAAAAAACTGTGGAGAAAGCCTGTCCTGTCACACCTCTCCTGGTTCCATCAGAGATCATCCTTCAAGTGCCGCTGTGACGTCATCAAGCCGGCATACATTTGAAATCGGCGCTGGGAGACTTGGGCACAAGATACAGCCAGTACATGGCTGACCCTGCTGCTGCACAAGTCCGGACCGCGTTAATTACTATTCCCCCTCCAGGCCACCATGGATGGTGGGGAATGATATAATTCGGCTTCCAGCTATTGCTGGAGGCCGAATTATTGTGTTTTAAAAGCAACTTCCGCTCGTCTTCTGACGGCACCAACATTACTCACTGAGCGCCACTATAGCTGTAATTCCTTTTACAGTCTATGGTGGCGCCGGCTGCTCCCAAATCTTCCTGCGCTGAAAACCACTGCTCCGTCAAGCCAGGACCCGGGTATTCGGGAAGTACAGGGCTGAGAGCAGACCTGTGAGACAGGCTTCCTCCACAGCTTTTTTTCCCACTATCTGCTATGGGGGGGGGGGGGGGGGGGACCTAATTAGGGGGGCACATCTGGCTTCCATTGGGGGACCATCAGACAATCAATGGTTCCCCACTCATCACTCCTGTTTACCAATACTGGGGGGGGGGAATCCAATACTGGGGGCACATATGGGGGATGGGAGCTAATACTGTGGGCACATCTTGCTGTACTGGAGGGTAACCCAGTGGTCAAGCCTGGCTGTCTATACTGGGGAGCATCTACTACAGGGCTACATCTGGCTATCTATACTGGGGTTAATACAAGGGACACATCTGGCTGTCTATACTGGGGGGGAGGGCTACAACTGGGGATACATCTGGCTATCTATACTGGGGACTTAACTGGCTATCTGTACTGGGGGGCTAACACTGGGGGCACATCTGGTTATCTATACTGGGAGGGGAACCTAATACTGGGGGCACATCTAGCTACCTATAGAATGTGCATACAGGGGGCACATAATGGTGGGGGCCCATCTAACTATCTATACTGGGGGGGACCTAATATTGTGGGCATATCTTGCTACTTATACTGGGGGTGACCTACCTAATACTGGGGGAATGTCTGCTATCTATACTGGGGGAGGCAGAATGGGGGAGGAGCTCCGTTTGAAATATCTGGTGTTGGAAAATATTGGCTGATCCCGCCAGGAAAGCATACGGGGACACCGTTAGACTTTCAGTTAATTTTTTTAAGGTAGGGCACTACGAGTCAAATGAGGGAATGTAGTAGGGTAAAACATAATAATGGGTACTGCAATAGAGGCTGGGGGATCGGCGGCGGAAGGTGAGTTTTAACTACTATGCCTGCTCCCCCGTCGCTGCAGCCCCCTCCCTGCCTCTCAATCGTGCCAGGGGCGGGCCTCCTACTGACCACTGGCCCTCAGTCCATGCCCGAGTGCCCTAATGGTCATTCCGCCCCCTGCATGTACCAGGTCCTGCTTGATGACATTATCTAATCAAGACTCTATATACACAACAGAGTGATCTAGTGTCAGTGCAAACCACAGGGAGAGGTTACTTACCAACATCACTTACTGTTGCAGATCTCTACAAGAATGGGTGAGACGGAACATTAGACTACCAGGGTTAGACTACCAGGGACAGCTAACAGTGGGTAGGGGGAAACTAGACTAATTGGGAAATTAAGGAGTGCAGGAGGCTGCTTGACTACCAGGGAAAGTTATAAGGGGGATGAGAGGATGAGGACCACAAGACCAGGGTTTCTTAACTCAGTTTTCAAGTACCCCCAACAGTGCATGTTTTTCAGAAAGCCATAAACTTTCACAAGTAAGGTAATTAGTGTATCAGCAGAGATCATTTACTGCCTCTGGATCTCCACAAATATGCACTGTTGGGGTTATTTAAGAAATCCTGCATGGAGGCGGCCCTTTAACCACTTGAGGACCGCCTTCAGCTGATGGGCGGCGGCAAGGGCTGGGCCCAAACGACTGCCATTGGCGGCGGCGGGCGTGGTTATGCGGCGATAGCGTCATTCGTCATTCGCGTCATTCGTTCATCAGCGCCGGCGGGTTACTAGCTCACAGATCGCCGCACACCAAGCGTATAATACGCTTTGTAATGTATATAAAGCGTATTATACAGGCTGCCTCCTGCCCTGGTGGTCCCAGTGTCCGAGGGACCACCAAGGCAGGCTGCAGCCACCTTAGCCTGCACCCAAACACACTGATCTGCCCCCTGATCGCCCACAGCACCCCTCAGACCCCCCCCCTGCCCACCCCCCAGACCACTGTTTGCACCCAATCACCCCCCTAATCACCCATCAATCACTCCCTGTCACTATCACTGTCACTATCTGTCAACGCTATTTTTTTTATTCCCTAAACTGCCCCCTGGGGACTCCTGATCACCCCCCCCACCCCTCATATTCTCCCCAGACCACCCCCTGTGTACTGTATGCATCTATCCCCCCTGTATTAACCCACTGATCACCTGTCAATCACCCATCAATCACCCCCTGTCACTGCCACCCATCAATCAGCCCCTAACCTGCCCCTTGCGGGAAATCTGATCACCCACCCACACCATCAGATCGCCCGCAGACCCGACGTCAGATCACCAAGTGCATTGTTTACATCTGTTCTCTCCTCTAAACACCCACTAATTACCCATCAATCACCCATCAATCACACCCTATCACCACCTTTCACTGTTACCCATCAGATTAGACCCTAATCTGCCCCTTGCGGGCACCCAACAGATTGCCCTCAGACCCTCCCTTATCAATTCGCCAGTGTGAGAAAACGCGGAAAAGCCGCCGGGAGTACTCAAGGTAAGGAAGCTGATTCCGCGTTCAACAAGGCGGCGGATTCGGCGTCTGACGCGGCGGTTTGCACGCATAGGCCTACATCTGTCCGCATGGTGGAACGCGGAGAAACCACCGCGTGCTCGGATAGCGGTGCGGCTGGTTCCGCGTCCTGCACAGCGGATACATTGCAAAACAGGTCTGGTGTGGCTGGGACTGATAGTCCACACAGGTTCAGAAGGACGCACGTTGAGAGGCAGAGCTTTTATGACAGCCAGAAGGGTGTCAGCTGACCCAGCCGGTCAGCTGACAATTTTACCACTTCCTATTGGTCCAGCACTTAGGGGAGGCGCTGGAGAGCGCTAGGGTATATATACTAGGTGCTGGTCATTTCTCTGGTGTCTGCCGTTGCGATCACTACGTGGTAGCACTCAGACCTTTTGCTAAAATCTGTGTTGCCATTTCTCTGTTATACTTCAGACTAGTTCCAGGGTGTTGATGATAAAGGAACTCACACCCAAGACTAGGGAACTGTATTATCATTCTGTTAAACTTCAGACTAGTTCCAGGGTGTTGATGATCAAGGAACTCACACCCAAGACTAGGGAACTGTATTACCACTTTGTTATATATCAGACTAGTTCCAGGGTGTTGATGATCACGGAGCTCACACCTAAAGAATAGGCATTGTATTATTTGTTATGACTTCCTGCTTTCCTGACCACTCTCTTGATCTCTGAATTGGTACTTCGCTATATCTGATACTCTGTTGCCGAACTCTGCTTGTCCTTGGATTCCGATTCTGTCTCCTGTCTTTGTACCTGATCTGTCTGTCTATTGCCGACCTGGCCTGTCCGACCTCGAGAACTATTTCCCCAGTTGGGAAATAGTTCACAGACCTGTCAGTGACACTTCACCCCTGGTGTCACTCACACTCTGGTCCTTCCCACTCTCAGCCTGGCTCCGCCCCTTGGGGAGCCTCAGGCCATTGGAAGGAATCTGTTCTTTAGGCAGTACCTCCTACTGCCTTGCACCCTCTGTACGGGTGCTCTCCTCAAAGTATTACTGTTGCACCAAACACTCAGATATTACTCTGGTGTCCAAAGGTTAGAGATATATCTGATTATCGGTGATACTGCAGATCATCTATAATCGGGTATATATCTGTATTCTCGGTGATACTGCAGATCACCGGTAATCAGACCCTCTCTGTGTTACACCGATCGTTACAGCCAGTGCATTATTTACATCTGTTCTTCCCTGTAATAACCCACTGATCACCTATCAATCACCTGTCAATCACCCATCAATCACCCCCTGTCACTGCCACCCATCAATCAGCCCCTAACCTGCCCCTTGCGGGCAATCTGATCACCCACCCACACCATCAGATCGCCCGCAGACCCGACGTCAGATCACCTCCCAAGTGCATTGTTTACATCTGTTCTCTCCTCTAAACACCCACTAATTATCCATAAATCACCCCCTGTCACCACCTGTCACTGCTACCCATCAGATTAGACCCCTATCTGCCCCTAGGGCACCCAATCACCCGCCCACACCCTCAGAACGCCCTCAGACCCCAGCCCTGATCACCTCGCCAGTGCATTGCTTGCATCTATTCCCCCCTCTAATCACACCTCGAGACACCCATCAATCACCTCCTGTCACCCCCTAGCACACCTACCCATCAGATCAGGCCCTAATTTGCCCTGTGTGGGCTCCTAATTACTCGGCCAAACCCTCACATCCCCCTCAGACCCCCTTCCGATCACCTCCCCAGTGCATTGATTGCATCTATTTTCCCCTCTAACCACCCCCTGAGACACCCATCAATCACCTCCTGTCACCCCTTTAGCACTCCTATCCATCATATCAGGCCCAATACAACCTGTCATCTAAGAGGCCACCCTGCTTATGACCGGTTCCACAAAATTCGCCCCCTCATAGACCACCTGTCATCAAAATTTGCAGATGCTTATACCCCTGAACAGTCATTTTGAGACATTTGGTTTCCAGACTACTCACGGTTTTGGGCCCGTAAAATGCCAGGGCAGTATAGGAACCCCACAAGTGACCACATTTTAGAAAAAAAACACCCCAAGGTATTCTGTTAGGTGTACGACGAGTTCATAGAAGATTTTATTTTTTGTCAAAAGTTAGCGGAAATTGATTTTTATAGTTTTTTTTCACAAAGTGTCATTTTTCACTAACTTGTGAAAAAAAATAAAATGTTCTATGAACTCACCATACACCTAACGGAATACCTTGGGGTGTCTTCTTTCTAAAATGGGGTCACTTGTGGGGTTCTTATACTGCTCTGGCATTTTAGGGGCCCTAAACCGTGAGGAGTAGTCTAGAAAACAAATGCCTCAAAATGACCTGTGAATAGGACGTTGGGCCCCTTAGCGCACCTAGGCTGCAAAAAAGTGTCACACATGTGGTATCGACGTACTCAAGAGAAGTAGTATAATGTCTTTTGGGGTGTATTTTTACACATACCCATGCTGGGTGGGAGAAATCACTCTGTACATGGACAATTGTGTGTAAAAAAAATCAAAAATGTGTCATTTACAGAGATATTTCTCCCACCCAGCATGGGTATATGTAAAAATACACCACAAAACACATTATACTTCTTCTTCTGAGCACGGCAGTACCACATGTGTGGCACTTTTTTGCAGCCTAAGTGCGCTAAGGGGCCCAAAGTCCAATGAGTACCTTTAGGATTTCACAGGTCATTTTGAGACATTTGGGTTCAAGACTACTCCTCACGGTTTAGGGCCCCTAAAATGCCAGGGCAGTATAGGAACCCCACAAGTGACCCCATTTTAGAAAGAAGACACCCCAAGGTATTCTGTTAGGTGTATGACGAGTTCATAGAAGATTTTATTTTTTGTCACAAGTTAGCGGAAAATGACACTTTGTGAAAAAAAAACAATTAAAATCAATTTCCGCTAACTTGTGACAAAAAATAAAATCTTCTATGAACTCGCCATATGCCTAACAGAATACCTTGGGGTGTCTTCTTTCTAAAATGGGGTCATTAGTGGGGTTCCTATACTGCCCTGGCATTTTAGGGGCCCTAAACTGTAAGTAGTAGTCTTGAAACCAAATGTCGCAAAATGACCTGTGAAATCCTAAAGGTACTCATTGGACTTTGGGCCCCTTAGCGCACTTAGGCTGCAAAAAAGTGCCACACATGTGGTACTGCCGTGCTCAGAAGAAGAAGTATAATGTGTTTTGTGGTGTATTTTTACATATACCCATGCTGGGTGGGAGAAATATCTCTGTAAATGGACAATTGTGTGTAAAAAAAAATAAAAAATTGTCATTTACAGAGATATTTCTCCCACCCAGCATGGGTATGTGTAAAAATACACCCCAAAACACATTATACTACTTCTCCTGAGTAGGGCAATACCACATGTGTGGCACTTTTTTGCAGCCTAACTGCGCTAAGGGGCCCAAAGTCCAATGAGCACCTTTAGGCTTTACAGGGGTGCTTACAATTAGGCACCCCCCAAAATGCCAGGACAGTAAACACACCCCACAAATGACCCCATTTTGAAAAGTAGACACTTCAAGGTATTCAGAAAGGAGCATAGTGAGTCCGTGGCAGATTTCATTTTTTTTTTTTGTCGCAAGTTAGAAGAAATAGAAACTTTTTTTTTGTCACAAAGTGTCATTTTCCACTAACTTATGACAAAAAATAAAATCTTCTATGAACTCACCATGCCTCTCAGTGAATACTTTGGGATGTCTTCTTTCCAAAATGGGGTCATTTGGGGGGTATTTATACTATCCTGGAATTTTAGCACCTCATGAAACATGACAGGTGGTCAGAAAAGTCAGAGATGCTTCAAAATGGGAAAATTCACTTTTGGCACCATAGTTTGTAAATGCTATAACTTTTACCCAAACCAATAAATATACACTGAATGGATTTTTTTTATCAAAGACGTAGCACAATAAATTTGGACAAAATTCTATACAGAAATTTTACTTTATTTGAACAATGTCAGCACAGAAAGTAAAAAAAAAACACAATTTGACAAAATTTATGTCTTTTTTGATGAATATAATAAAAAGTAAAACTCACAGCAGCAATCAAATAGCACCAAAAGAAAGCTGTATTAGTGACAAGAAAAGGAGGTAAAATTCATTTAGGTGGTAGGTTGTACGACCGAGCAATAAACCGTGAAAGCTGCAGTGGTCTGAATGGAAAAAAAAGCTCTGGTCTTTAAGGGGCGAAAAGACTGTGGTCCTCAAGTGAGGAATAGCATCCCATGGGTCAGTAAAGGGGCCCCTCTATCAACTCCCGGTTTTGGAGGGAAGTTTTCCCTCTGAATTTTGAATTTAAACTTTTATTAGGCTGGGTACTGTTTTCTCTGTTTCTTAGAGAAAAAAAGTACTGACAGACTGCACTAAATATTTTAATATCATAATATCAGTTACAAATAATGTTTTTTGATTGCCAATCTTAGATAAGAACGTTTGTCCTCCCTCTGCAGTAGGGAAAAAAATGGCCAGAAAAATTAAAATTAAAAATTGCTGTAGGCAAAATCAAGTGGATAGAATGCATTCATATGCACTAGACTAGTGTGTGTTTTCTTGTCACAAAATGCAGGATGCGCCTTTAAGTAGATTCATAAATGTAAGGAAATCTAATGCATTGCTTGCTTAACTTCAATAAAGATAATGATCACTTGTATAGGATATTGCACAGTTTGGCTGTAGATATTGCATGCATTAGCCAAATTTGTATGCTATTTTGTAGCTATCCGGCATGTAGTCTGCACGTGGTGTAGCAAGTATACTCACACCCCTTTGTTGCTGCCGGATGATTAGCAGATTGGTCTTCTGGGGAGCCGCTCAATCCCACTCACCCCGGCCGGCGGCAGAGTGGGAGACACTGGACTGGCTGCTGTTGGATGGTGCGCAGCTTCGGGCAACTCGCCCTGCTCCCTTGGAGGATAGAGGAGCGTTCCATGCTGGTGAGCTGGTGTGTTGAAGCTCCGTCTCTGTTGCGGTAGTCCGGACTAGCGTTGGTCTGACACGCCTCCTTCCCCCGTGCTGTGTGACGTCACACTTGGGTAGCCAATACTGGCGTTTCGGAAGGTACGCCTTCCTTTCTCAAAGCTGGCTACTGAGGGAGAGGGAGGCAGGCTTTTAAAGCTACTAACAGCGCTGGCTATTGGATATCTTTCAAATGCATGCAGTTTCAAATCTTTATTGAGTCAGTGAGGAACTAGAGTATTAAGATTAAAAATCCAGAGGGTTTCACACCTGGACATTTCCAGTATATAATCACCTCCCCTCTATGGTTTTGATACTTTTTCTATTGCACAGAATTTAGATCCTTTGAAAGAGCAATTATGTTCCATCTTGTAATGGGCTGATAAAGGATGTTTTCTGTTTCCTTTCTTTATGTTGGCACAGTGCTTGCCCAGCCTCTCTTTCAATGGGCGTTTGGTCCTGCCCACGTATTGTTTTGAACAGGGACATGTCAACAGATAAATAACCTCTTTGGTGTTGCAATTCGCGACACCTTTTATACAGAATTTCTCCTTACTGGATGTAAGGCCCTACAAAACTCACATTTCTTGAAGTAACCTTCTTGTTTTCTTGTTGTGTTCTGTTTTACAGTAGGGGCCAGTATATTCCCCAGATTCCTAGATCTTTTAAAAACAATTCCTGGGTGCTCTGTCAATAGGGGAGTAAGGAATGGGTCTTCCCTTAGAATGTTCCAATATTTTCCCACTATCTTCCTCACCTTATTGGCCTGGGAAGAGTGATTCATTACTATGCAGGGTTGCTGGGAAATGTATTCATTCTTTCTTGACTTTTCTTCTAATAAATTTTGTCTTATTACATTTCTTGCCCTCTCTTTGGCACTTGTTGTAACTACGTCTTCAGGATAACCTTTAATCTCTTCTGCAGTGTTTCAGCCTCAATTTCAAAATCTGATATTTTGGAGCAGTTCCTCCTCAATCTCAGGAACTGGCCATGAGGTATGTTTGTGAGCCATCTTAAATTATGGCAACTGTCGATGTTAATGTAGCTATTAGTATCGACCTGTTTTAAATAAGTTTTGGTCAAGATCTTCTTTTCCTCAATGAACACAGTGAGATCTAGAAAGTTCACCTTTTGTTTGAAATCTCCCGTAAATTTTAATTATTAATTAATGTTTAACCAATTAAAAAAATCCTGCAAACTCTACTGCGTACCTCGCCAAATAAAGAAGGCATTATCTATAAACCTCCTCCAGAACACCAGGGCAGGTCCGGGGCCCATGGGGCCATTGAGTACAAATCTTTCCCAATGGGCCATGTAAAGGTTTGCAAAAGATGGAGCAAACTGGGTCCCCATCGCCATCCCGGTGCCCTGGTGGAAGTACTGACCCTCATAAATGAAGTAATTGTGCGAAAGTATAAACTTAATGCCCTGGAGAATACATTCTATCTGATTCTGTGGTACGTTCTGTTCTTCTTCCAAAAAGAATCTGACAGCTTCAACTCACTTTTCATGAGGTATTACTGTGTATAGGGAGTTCACATCCACTGTACACAGCCAGTGCTCTTCACACCATGTACAATATGAAAGGACCCGAAGGAAGTGTCTAGTGTCCTTAATGTACGTGTTTTTTTTTTTTTTTTTACCACCTCCTGTAGGAATAGATCGACATATCTTGATAGGATGGAAGTCATAGAACCGATCCCCGATATTATCGGTTTCCCTGGAGGGTTGTCTAGGCCCTTGTGAATTTTGTGGAGATGATAATATATGGGATCCTTGGATTGTCAATGTACAGATATGCAAACTCTTCTGTATTTTTAATATCTGGTATGTGTCTTAATCATACAGCTGGCGTAAAGCTTCCTTGTGGTATTGTTCCGCATCTTGCAAAACAACCCCCCCCCCCCCCTTATCTGCTGGACGGATCATGATGGAAACATCTCGTTGTAGATTTTTCATCGCTTTCCTTTCTGTTGATGTTAGATTGTCCGCAAAATTTGTATTTAACTTCCTTATATCCTCCAAGACAAGAGTTTCAAATGCATTCATAGTGTTGCTGGCCTCTTGAACTGGATTGAATTTGAATTTACATTTTAAACCAGAATGTTTGTAGTTGTCTTCCTCCTGTCAGGAAACTCTAAATGAAAGAGGAGCGCGCCATAGTGCATTACATCCAGAGGGAAAAGTTTATTAGAGTTAAATGTTATACTCACAAAGGTACAATAGATAAGCGCGTGTCAGCGGACAGCCAACCGCTTAACCTCAGTGGAGGATGACGCGCTGTGGCCAGCAGCGCGGGTCCCGATTGCCAGGGTTCTGTCTCGCTGGAGGTGGGCGTGGCTGACGCTTAGCACGCGTATGACGTCATTACGCGTTTCGGCGCTCTGCGCCTTCATCAGATGACGTCGTACGTTACAACACACAAGGATATAGGCTTCCCTCTTGGCCATTGTCATGGCAACTAGGGGAGCCATAGAAAAAACGCTGCCACAGCGCGTCATCCTCCACTGAGGTTAAGCGGTTGGCTGTCCGCTGACACGCGCTTATCTATTGTACCTTTGTGAGTATAACAAGTATAGAATAAACTTTTCCCTCTGGATGTAATGCACTATGGCGCGCTCCTCTTTCATTTAGAGTTTCCTGTCAAGCAACCCCATTATGGAGCGTCGCAGTGCATACATCTGAGGAGGAAGCATCTGTATGTGTCCACGTGTGACTGAGAGCGCAAGAATCTAGTTTATAGTGACAAAAGTCTTCCTCCTGTACCTGACTTGTTACTATGTTACCCCCAGTTTTTTAAATAAAATATTTCTTTAGGCATAAAGTCCTCATAAATTTCTTGACGCCTATAAATGCTTCGCATTTATGCAGCTTGCATCCTGGTGCAAATTTGATGCCCCTGGCTAGAACATTATGTTCAACTTTGGATATAGCTCTTTGACCCAAATTGAATACTCCTCCCTCTCCCATTGGTATTATTCCTGATGATTCTTCCGTTTTTTTTCTTGAGACGATTAAACCCACCATTCCATCTGAAAATAATGTAATTAAAGAGACACTGAAATGGGTTTAATCGTCTTTTGGCTGAAGAATTTCTCCAACCTCTCTAGTCTATCAATACAGGGAAGTGAGGTTTGGAAGTGAGAAAAATATTGTCTTTTGATTTACAATCAGAATCTGTGTAACTGGAATGGGACCGTATGTTTCATGGTTTCTCCCTACAGGTTATGGAATTTATTTTGGAGTTGAGAAAAACCCAACTAATGAAAACTGGAGAGGACATTAGACAATTATACAGTAAATTAGAACCGTTTCAAAGTAATGATTTATACAAAAATTTGGAAAACAGCATACAAGTGAGGCTAACTAGTATGGAGGAAGAAATTATTAAACGGAAAAGGAAAAAGTTTGAGAGGGACGGATTATATGGGGAAGGAAAACAATTAGACACACACCCACGTGAAAGAAAAAACAATGAACCAGAACTAGAGGAGTTTTGAAAGAATATATTGTTGGGTAAGGTCCTTTATATTGTGAAGGATCAAAACACAGTCCTCATTAAGGGCAGTCCACCTTGCCCACCATAGCAAGTATATTACTTTAGAAAAGGACTAATATAGTCGATGCAATCTCAAAATTACAAAAAATTCCTTATAGAAAAAGCTTTATTGACACATATACAAAAAGGTATATCCAAAAATAGAAAAATATAAAAACACAATTCTTCAATAACAAACAGTGGGTCCTCATAAAGCCAGAGACACAAATACACTATCTGGTTTGACTTGATAAGTGATTGTAGCTTTGTGGGTATTACATTTTTCAAGGCAGCGACACATGTTCGGTTCAGGATTTTGTAACTACCCAGTTACAACCCAGGGGTTCCCACGTCTTAGCGTCTCCATCGCTGTTGGGAAGGTATTGTGTACGCCTGGTATGCTCAGGCGCCCCCAGCATAGAACTTTTTGATTCTTATTTGGTTTTCCTCGCTTGATCAAGCCACACAGAGCTGGGTATCTTGGCCTGACGAAGGGCATATATAGTTACAAAAGCCAGAAACGAACATGTGTCGTTGCCTTGAAAAATGTAATACCCACAAAGCTACAATCACTTATCAAGTCAAACCAGATAGTGTATTTGTGTCTCTGGCTTTATGAGGACCCACTGTTTGTTATTGAAGAATTGTGTTTTTATATTTTTCTATTTTTGGATATACCTTTTTGTATATGTGTCAATAAAGCTTTTTCTATAAGGAATTTTTTGTAATTTTGAGATTGCATCGACTATATTAGTCCTTTTCTAAAGTAATATACCAGAACTAGAGGAGAGCACATCTGCTGAGGATCTATCTATCAGGGATTGTGGGAATAACATTTCCCCAATGGGAGAAGTGTCGTTGAACAAATCATCTGATGTTGAGGAGGAAGGTACAAGGATCTCAGCAGGACTCCCAGCATCAGGAGTAGTAATCAAGATGGCTTAGCCACAGGAGAGAAACATGAAAGGGCCAAAACTCCAGATAATAAGCAAGTGGGATGAACCGCCACACGTTATGGAACAGGTGGCACATTCCAAGTCGGTTGAATGTACACCAGGGGAGAGATCAGTAGAGTCTAAGCAACCGCAGAGCACGGGGAACAGTGCAATCATCAATCAGTCTGGGGCAATACTGTCCCTGGAGAATGGAAATGAGATGCACAGTGTAGAAAGATCAGGAGAAATGGCAGATGATAAGTTAGAGAGAACCGATATATCGGTCCCCACCCACAACACATATACAGCACTAGGAGCAAATCCGAAGGCCAATGTACATTTCGTTGTTTACCGTACAGCCTCAAAATTTGGAATGCCAAATTTTCAAAGGGAGACCAGAAGTTTAACAAAACAACAAAGACAACAAAAAATTCCACCAGACAAAACACAACAAAAAACGGATCATTATATCAACCAAGAAAGATGGTCAAAATCAGGGAGCGAGGTAGGAGGGGGAGGGGACTATCCAAGAAAATTGAAAAAACAAGGGAAGGATCATCAGGAATAATACCAATGGGAGAGAGAGGAGTATTCAATTTGAGTCAAAGAGCTGTATCCAAAGTTGAGCATAACGTTCTAGCCAGGGGCATCAAATTTGCACCAGGATGCAAACTGAATAAAATTGAAGCATTTATAGGCGTCAAGAAATTTATGAGGACTTTATGCCTAAAGAAATATTTTATTAAAAAAACTGGGGAAAACATAGTAACAAGTCAGGTACAGGAGGAAGACAACTACAAACATTCTGGTTTAAAATGTAAATCCAAATTCAATCCAGTTCAAGAGGCCAGCAAGGCTATGATTGCATTTGAAAATCTTGTCTTGGAGGATATTAGGAAGTTAAATACAAAATTTGCGGACAATCTAACATCAACAGAAAGGAAAGCGATGAAAAATCTACAATGATATTTCCATCATGATCCGTCCAGCAGATAAGGGGGGGTTGTTTTGCAAGATGCGGAACAATACCACAAGGAAGCTTTACGCCAGCTGTATAATGAAGACACATACCAAATATTAAAAATGGATCCAACTATCAAGTTCCTTAAAAGGTTGAATTGCTTTCTACTGGAGGCAAAACAGGAAGGTATACTAGATGCAGAAGAGTTTGCATATCTGTACATTGACAATCCAAGGATCCCCGTATACTATCATCTCCCCAAAATTCACAAAGGCCTAGACAACCCTCCAGGGAGACCGATAATATTGGGGATCGGTTCTATGACTTCCAACCTATCAAGATATGTTGATCTATTCCTACAGGATAAAGAGTAGAGAAACCGAGAGCCCAATATAGTGTAGTATGTTAAGCATAAATGAAGTAAAGGTTATCGTGAGAAAATTATACTCACAAACATGGGTTACCACACAGGCAACCACTGTATAGGCAGGTGAGGAGATTAGACCTGTCCTCACTCAGGGATAAGAAGTCGCTCTCTGTAGATGCGAAAGGGGGTAGATCACCCCTCCACCAGGGGTGGACACGGTATAGCAGTAGGAGAACAGAGGCGCCAGCAGGATAAAAGTGGATAAAAACTTTAAAATTTGGGGCGCTACACCTGCTATTGCTGAAATTCTGTCTTGTCCCCATTTTTATTGCCTGATGAAGCGGGCTGGGCCTGCGAAACGCGTTGCACTGTTTTGGGGTACTAATTAATAAATGTGACTACTATTCAGACAGTCTTTCGTGTCTGCTTTATGGAGGTAAGTCCACCACTTCCTCCCAGCAAATTTTAAAGTTTTTATCCACTTTTATCCTGCTGGCGCCTCTGTTCTCCTACTGCTATTCCTACAGGAGGTGGTCAAAAAACCTCCCACATACATTAAGGACACTAGACACTTCCTTCAGGTTCTTTCATATTGTACATGGTGTGAAGAGCACTGGCTGTGTACAGTGGATGTGAACTCCTTATACACAGTAATACCTCATGAAAAGGGAGTTGAAGCTGTCAAATTCTTTTTGGAAGAAGAACAGAACGTACCACAGAATCAGATAGAATTTATTCTCCAGGGCATTAAGTTTATACTTTCGCACAATTACTACACTTATGAGGGTCAGTACTTCCTCCAGGGCACCGGGACGGCGATGGGGACCCGGTTTGCTCCGTCTTTTGCTAACCTTTACATGGCCCATTGGGAAAGATTTGTACTCAATGGCTCCATGGGCCCCGGACCCGCCCTGGGGGCATATGCAATTCAGTTTTTCACCTGAGTTATCTCCTAGGTGAAATTTGTAAACTTGTCAATAAAATGCCTTTTAACCTGTCCGCAAGCTAGAAAATACTCAAAATAATTTTGATAGTACTTTTTAACCTACTTTTTGGTACTTTTTTAGTTGAAAAGTGCTGGAAACTTATTTTAAATTGAAGATGAAAACTTATCTCCTAGGAGAAAACTCAGGTGAAAAAGTGAATTGCATATGGGCCCTGGTGTTCTGGAGGAGGTTTATAGATGATGCCTTCTTTATTTGGCGAGGTACGTAGGAGAGTTTGCAGGATTTTTTGAATTGGTTAAACATTAATCAATATCATTTAAAATTTACGGAAGATTTCAGCAAACAAAAGGTGAACTTTCTAGATCTCACTGTGTTCATTGAGGAAAAGAAGAAAAGAATGAATACATTTCCCAGCAACCCTGCATAGTAATGAATCACTCTTCCCAGGCCAATAAGGTGAGGAAGATAGTGGGAAAATATTGGAACATTCCAAGGGAAGACCCAATCCTTACTCCCCTATTGACAGAGCACCCAGGAATTGTTTTTAAAAGATCTAGGAATCTGGGGAATATACTGGCCCCTACTGTAAAACAGAACACAACAAGAAAACAAGAAGGTTATTTCAAGAAATGTGAGTTTTGCAGGGCCTGAAAAGAAACTAGCTTGCCCGTTGAGAGGGTTAATGAAGTGATTTGTACATCCAGTAAGGAGAAATTCTGTATAAAAGATGTCGCGAATTGCAACACCAAAGAGGTTATTTATCTGTTGACATGTCCCTGTTCAAAACAACACATGGGCAGGACCAAACGCCCATTGAAAGAGCGGCTGGGCGAGCACTGTGCCAACATAAAGAAAGGAAATAGAAAACATCCTTTATCAGCCCATTATAAGATGGAACATAATTTCTCTTTCAAAAGATCTAAATTTTGTGCAATAGAAAAAGTATCAAAACCATAGAGGGGAGGTGATTATATACTGGAAATGTCCAGGCGTGAAACCCTCTGGATTTTTAATCTTAATACCCTAGTTCCTCACGGACTCAATAAAGATTTGAAACTGCATGCATTTGAATAATATCCAATAGCCAGCGCTGCTAGTAGCTTTAAAAGCCTGCCTCCCTCTCCCCCCAGTAGCCAGCTTTGAGAAAGGAAGGCGTACCTTCCGAAACGTCTGTATTGGCTACCCAAGTGTGACGTCACACAGCACGGGGGAAGGGGGCGTGTCGGACCAACGCTAGTCCGGACTACCGCAACAGAGACGGAGCTTCAACACACCAGCTCACCAGAGTGGAACGCCCCTCTATCCTCCACGGGAGCAGGGCGAGTTGTCCGAAGCTGCGCACCATCCAACAGCAGCCAGTCCAGTGTCTCCCACTCTGCCGCCGGCCGGGGTGAGTGGGATTGAGCGGCTCCCCAGAAGACCAATCTGCTAATCATCCGGCAGCAACAAAGGGGTGTGAGTATACTTGCTACACCACGTGCAGACTACATGCCGGATAGCTACAAAATAGCATACAAATTTGGCTAATGCATGCAATATCTACAGCCAAACTGTGCAATATCCTATACAGGTGCTCATTATCTTTATTGAAGTTAAGCAAGCAATGCATTAGATTTCCTTACATTTATGAATCTACTTAAAGGCGCATCCTGCATTTTGTGACAAGGAGACACACACTAGTCTAGTGCATATGAATGCATTCTATCCACTTGATTTTGCCTACAGCAATTTTTAATTTTAATTTTTCTGGCCATTTTTTTCCCTACTGCAGAGGGAGGACAAACGTTCTTATCTAAGATTGGCAATCAAAAAACATTATTGTAACTGATTTTATGATATTAAAATATTTAGCACAGTTTGTCAGTACTTTTTTTCTCTATTGTGTATTTGGGAATTGGGACCTCCTCTTATCAGACTCAGCTGCTGTTTTAATTGGCGCAACACTATCAACTATTTTGAATTCTCGGTTTCTTATTTCAGCTCACATTGGAGGCAAAGGGCCTTACTGGTCGAAAACAGTTTGTTTATTTTCCCTGAGCTTATCAGCTTACTGCTGCCATTATATATGTGAGTCTGTTCACATTTTTTTCTGAAAGAGCTGAAGATCCTTCTGCACTGCTGAAGAAGAATGGAGAATCGGATGTTGGAGCTGCTGTGCCGGGTTCAAGCTGAGGAAGGTGAAGGCTGGATTAGTTCCTGCCTGGAGAAGCCCCCTGCTCCTGAGCCCTCTCCTCCCTCCCCTCCCCTGGATCCTGCGGCATCGTTTTTCCCTTTCCTGTCGACGCTGCCAAAACTTGCACTCCTGCTGGCTGCACCTTTAACCACTTGCCGACCGCGCACTCATACCGCGCGTCGGCAAAGTGGCAGCAGCAGGACCAGCGACGCAGTATTGCGTCGCCAGCTGCAGGCTGATTAATCAGGAAGCAGCCGCTCGCGCGAGCGGCTGCTTCCTGTCAAATCACGGCGGGGGGCTCCGTGAATAGCCTGCGGGCCGCCGATGTAAACACAAGCGGAAATAATCCGCTTTGTTTACATTGTACGGCGCTGCTGCGCAGCAGCGCTGTAAGGCAGATCGGTGATCCCCGGCCAATCAGCGGCCGGGGATCGCCGCCATGTGACAGGGGACGTCCTGTCACTGGCTGCACAGGACGGATAGCGTCCTGTGCAGCCCGGAACACCAGGGGGGCCAGGTAGGAGAGGGAGGGGGGGGGGGGGATTTTGCCGCGGAGGGGGGCTTTGAGGTGCCCCCCCCCCGCAACACCGGCAGGCAGGAGCAATCAGACCCCCCCAGCACATCATCCCCATAGTGGGGGAAAAAGGGGGGCGATCTGATCGCTCTAGATGCACCCTGATCTGTGCTGGGGGCTGTAGAGCCCACCCAGCACAGATCACAAATAACAGCGCTGGTCCTTAAGGGGGGGGTAAAGGGTGGGTCCTCAAGTGGTTAAAAGAGCAGGTGTAGAGCCGTGGGGTGCTTTTCTTCCTCCACATGTCGCCGCTGATCTGAGGTCTCCTGAGGCTCCAGATGTCGTTCGTCCCACATCTGCTGTTCCTCCTCCCCCAACTGAATCTGGAATTGGTAAGACTGATCTTTCTTCTCATTTTAACAATCTGTCTAACCTTTTAACAAAAGTTCTGGAACAATTGCCTATTAATAGTCAGAGTACTGAGGCAGTCACCCCTGTGTCTTTGCATGCTAATAGTGTACAATCTGTCACTCCCATTACAGTATGGTCCCAAACTGATATGCAGGAGTCAAACCAAAATCTGCCCATTATTAGACCAGGAGTATCTGAGAATGCATATAAAGAAGCTATTTGCTGTGCAGTTTCTCCACTGGGTTTTCATTTGGCTCCTGCAGTTAAGCATAAAAAGACCTTACAAAAGATAAGAAGGAAGGGGATGAGGAGCGGAAATGCTCGGTGACACACTCATTTAACAACTGGCTGCAAGCTTTTGCCATATATGCTGGCGTGATGGGTGAAAAGAAGGCAGAATTATGTTCTGGCTTATTTCAACACCTCGATATTATCTTAGAAGCCTACAAAAACTTTGGTGGTCTGGGTTGGTTCTCATACGATGAGGCTTCAGACAAAAGCTTGCAATTTTCCTTAATCTAAAATGGAGTGTCAAAGACGTAGGATTATGGTTAACATTAATGCTGCCTCAGAAAGTTCAACCTTTAAAACCAAAAAGTGCCGCTCAAGGGAGCACTCTTCCATATAAAAAAGGTGTCTGCTTCATGTTCAGTGATTCTCTCAATGTGGCTTTGCAGTCAACTGTAAATATAGACACAAATGCTTTCTGTAGAAGTATACACCCTGTCCAGCATTGTTTCAAAAAAAATCACAGCAAGAGGGCCCTCTTCAGAAAGATACATTTCTTAAAATATCAGACCCTGGTGAAATGGGAAAAAGTACTCCCTTGGCTAGAGGCGTACCCAAATTTAGTGATCCAGCATCTTCTAAATGATGGTTTCACTAGAGGTTTTGCGATACTGTCATTTACAGGTTCCGGAGTTTGGTGGGCAGATAATGTAAAGTCTGTATTACTGCACCACAATATAGTTCAACAAAGAAGTAGCGACAGGTCGGGTATAGTTCCCAAAAATGAAAGAGGCAAGTTTCCTCTAATCCATAATCTCTCGTTCCCCAGGGATGTTGCTTTAAATGACAGTATTCCTCCTGAGTATGCTTCCATTTCTTATCTTTCTTCTGATAAGGCAATTGATATAATTGGTACGTTTGGTCATGGTGCTTTTCTAGCTAAGCCAGATGTAAAAGCTGCCTTTAGATTGCTTCCCATCTCACCCGTTAGTTTTAATTCACTCGGTTTCCAATTTAATGTCCAATTTTACTTTGACAAAGCCCTCCCCATGGGTTTCTCCCTATCCTGCTGCTACTTTGAATCCTTTGTTTCCTTCCTGGAATGGGCAGCTAACTTCGGCCACCAGAATAGGCTACTACATTACTTAGATGATTTTCTGATGATAGCCAGCCCCCCCCCCCCCCCTCCCCCGGGTTCAGATGCCTGTGAAAAGCTTTTATTCAACTTCCAACATCTTATGGGACATTCTGGGATCCCTTTAGCCGGGGATAAAATGGTTAAACCCTGCACAAATCTGGCCTTTCTAGGTATCACAATACAAAACTTCGGTACATAATTAATAACTTAGTGTTAAAAAAGCAATGGTGGGTCAAATCCAATCACTCCTCTGCTTGCTCTCTTTCATGGGCCGCATAATGCCCATGGGGCAGGTTTTTTTCTTGTAGATTAGAATGGCCTATCACAGGTTTAAAATCTAAAAAAATGCATGTCAGATTAGCAACAGATTTGAAATAAGACCTCCTGGTATGGGCTGAATTGCTAGACCTGTACAATGGAAGGACAATGTGGCAGCAGGCCTTTGCCGCTGCATCAGCCCTACAGTTTTAAACTGTACATATGTCTGAGTTTAGCGACTCATTCAATTTTTCTCTGATTGCAGATCGCACCTTTCATGTGTAGATCATCGGCCCCTCCTTTGTCTATTGGGCCCACAGGTAAGCAATGAGCAGAATTGATGGGGTAAATCTAGGCCTGCCACGAGCCAAGTGCAATGTTGTCTGGGGAGGTGTTCGCGGTCTGCGGTTGGACACCATTTTTAACACAATTCAGCAGTTACAAAGATCCAAACTAGCCCCTGATTGCATAATACTGCACCCTGGTGGAAATGATGCAGGGCGCATTAGCACAACTTAACATCAGTTGTATGCAAACTATTTGAGGGGTTACTAAGAGATACTATACATGACTTCATAGTAGAAAATAATCTTATTTCTCAGCATCAACATGGGTTTACTAAAGACAGGTCCTGTTTGACGAACATGCTCAGCTTTTATGAGGTAGTGAATGCTAATATGGATATTGGGAATGCTGTAGATGTGACATACTTGGACTTTGCAAAGGCCTTCGACACTGTTCCCCACAAAAGTCTGATGCAAAAGTTGAGGATGCAAGGACTGGGGAAGAGTCTGTGTGCATGGATAGGGAACTGGCTAATGGACAGAAAACAAAGAGTTGTGGTCAATGGATCGTACTCAAAATGGGAGACTGTTAGCAGTGGGGTACCACAGGGGTCTGTTCTGGGTCCAGTGCTCTTCAATTTATTTATTAATGACCTAGAAGATGCAGTAGTGAGCAATGTTGCTATTTTTGCAGATGATACAACATTGTGCAGAATCATCAACTCTCAGGAAGATAGTGTCATATTGCAACAGGATCTGGATAGGATGGCTATATGGGCACATACATGGCAAATGAAATTCAATGTTGAAAAATGTAAAGTCATGCATTTTGGTCGTACCAATGGTCTAGCACCATACAAAATAAATGGGATACAGTTGGGGACATCAAACTTGGAGAAGGACTCATTGACAACAAGTTAAATAATCGTACTCAATGCCAAGCCGCTGCAGCTAAAGCTAACAAAATTTTGGGATGCATTAAAAGGGAAATAAAAACTCGAGATGCTGGTATAATATTGCCCCTGTTTAACTCTCTTGTAAGGCCACATCTGGAATATGGAATTCAGTTCTGGGCACCACATTACAAAAAAGATATTGCAGTTTTAGAGCAGGTGCAGAGACGAGCAACAAAATTGATACGTGGGATGGAAGGTCTCACTTACCAAGAAAGGTTAGATAAACTGGGTTTATTTAGAGAAAAGACGCCTTAGAGGGGATCTAATTAACATGTATAAATACATCAGAGAGCAATATAATAGCTTGGAGGATGAGCTTTTTGTCCCTAGGCCTTCTCAAAGGACTAGAGGACATGATCTGCGCATGGAGTAAAAACGTTTTAGCCACTTATTTAGGAAAGGGTTCTTTACAGTAAGAGTGATTAAGATGTGGAATGCATTGCCACAGGAAGTCGTTATGGCAAACTCTATACCTGCATTTAAAGGGGGCTTAAATGCCTTTCTTGCGTTGAAAGACATCCATGGCTACAATTACTAGGTAATGCCTAATGATGTTGATCCAGGGATTTTATCTGATTGCCATCTGGAGTCGGGAAGGAATTTTTCCCTTTTGGGGCTAATTGGACCATGCCTTGTAAGGGTTTTTTTCGCCTTCCTCTGGATCAACAGGGATATGTGAGGGAGCAGGCTGGTGTTGTACTTTATACTGGTTGAACTCGATGGACATATGTCTTTTTTCAACCAAAATAACTATGTAACTACTGCATCACATGACATACAACTGTTTGCGTTTGAAGGATACCTTTCCGAACGTAATAATCATATTCTCAGAAATGATCTCTCGCCGCGTGTGTTTGGCCCCAGGCAAAGCATTTGTGTTCCGCGTAAAGAAATGGATTGATTGAGCAATGGCAGCTTTCCTACCTTCAATCAGTAGATTCCCATTCTGCCACTTGGAATTGGATGATAGCAATCCCAGTCTAAACCGGAACAATAACGTACATTTAAACTAGATTGGGCTGGATATCTTTAATACTGGTCTTCAGACAGTGATAGAAAGGGGTGATGGGGGGTCGACCAGCCCTGTAGGCCTGGTCGGGTGGGAACGTCATCCCCGCATTGTCATGGACTTATGTTTGTTGGAGGAAGTAAATTGGTTTGCTCTCCTGGGCTTTTCCTGCCGGGGGGGGGGGGGGGGGGGGTAATGTTTGTTTATCTTTCAATTTGATTAACCACTTCACAACTGAGGGGTTTTACCCCTTGACCACCAGAGCAATTTTCACCTTTCAGCGCTCCTTCCATTCATTTGTCTATAACTTTATCATTACTTATCACAATGAAATGAACTATATCTTGTTTTTTTTCTGCCACCAATTAGGCTTTCTTTAGGTGGGACATAATGCCAAGAATTATTTTATTCTAAATGTGTTTTAGTGGGAAAATAGGTGTCACACTCACCGCCTCAGGTCCCGGCGTCAGTCTCGTGTCCTTTCCGGGGTGCGCACGCACAGGGGGTCTTTGGCTGTGGTGTCTGGACTTCCTGGTTGGCAACGAGCAGCGTTGCGCGGTGTGCGCATGCGCGCAGGCTGTTGCACGCGTGCAAGCGCAATGTTTTGTGCGCGTGCGCGTGTGCCTGTGCGTGGTACTGCGCGTGCGCGCACATGCGTGCGTCATGTTGCGCGCAGTGCGCATGCGCAGGATGCTGATTTCGGCGCCAAAATCCAGTATAAAAGCAGCACTGGCCATTACTCCAGTGCTGCTCGTTCTGACAGCTTGGCGTAAGCCCCGTGGAAACTCTGGTTATTAGTACTGACTCCTGGATTTGACCCTTGGCTTGTGACCCCGACCTATCCTGATTGCTGCCTGCCCCGACCCTTGGATTGTACTATGTTTTGCTGATCGCCGCCGGCCCCGACCTCTGGCCTGTGACCCGACTACGCTGATCTCTCCTGCCCCGGACCTCTGACTACTGTCTGACTACGTCTGTTCATCTCACATATTAGCGTCGCTGTTCTCCTGACCACTTGCTGAGGTTATCCCAGTTGTGACCTGGCTGGGCACTAGGCAGCGAAATCCTGCACTCCCCTCAAGGGGGTGTGGGCGAAGACCCGTGGTCGCTTGGATCCACTTTTGGGTAATGCCTCTTCCTTCAGTGGAAAGGTCAACAGCGTCTGAAGAGAACCACCGAAGATAACAGTAACGAGCAGCCATTATGGACGCTAGTGAGACTCGTTCACCTGTGGAAATTCTATATGAACTTGTTACGCAGCTACGACTGTCTGTGGACGAGGTCCAAAAAGGCTATATGGAGATCCGGGACCAGCTGCGGCCTCCTGCTACTCCACCTGCTGGATCCGCGGTGCTAGCTCCTGCTCCTGCCCCTGCTCCTCCCGTCAATCCCGAACCTGTGGGTCCTGCACCCGAACCAAGATTGCCTCTCCCTGAGCGGTTTTCGGGCGACCGCACGAAGTTTCGCTGGTTCCAGAGTGCCTGTCGACTTCATTTCTCCTTACTCCCAAGGACCTACTCTAATGAGGAGATTAAAGTGGGGGCTGTCATATCACTGCTTCAAGGGGAACCACAGGCCTGGGCGCTCCGTATGGTCGAACAGCGCCACCCTGCCTTGAGTGATCTGGACTCCTTCTTCACTGCCATGACTGAGTTATATGATGACCCGGGAAGAGCTTCTTCTGCTGAGTTGGCCCTTGAGACTTTGCGGCAAGGGAGGCGGCCAGTAGAGGACTATGTCAGGGAGTTCAGGCGCTGGGAAGCTGATGTGTCATGGAATGACTCAGCTCTGAAGTTCCGCTTCCATTAAGGATTGTCAGACGCCATCAAGGACGAACTGGCCAGGGTAGGAGTTCCTGACACCCTGAAGGAACTTATCCGCCTGGCTATTCAGATTGACAGGCGTCTGAGGGAGAGACGCGCGGAGAGGTCTGGAAGCTCTCGTCCCTTGGGAAGTCTTCCCACTTGGCCTTCTCCTTCTGGCCCGGTCTTTGACCATACTCCTGTATCCGATGAACCTGAACCGATGCAGTTGGGACTGGCCCGGCCTGCTATCTCCACGGAAGAAAGACAACGGAGAAGGTCATCTAACCTGTGTCTCTACTGTGGAGCACCTGGCCACTTTCGGCTGAACTGCCCTGTCCGCCCTTCGGGTGAGCCTCAGTCTGTAGTGCATGTCAATAGAGCCCCTGGCCCGCCACCTGCATCTTCTCACGTTCCTCTCATCCTTTCTTTGCAGGGCCCCAGAGGAAGGATCATCGAAATTAGAGCCATCATCGACTCTGGAGCTTGCTCCTGTTTTCTGGATGTATCTGTGGCTCAACAACTCCAGCTCCCTACACGGACCAGACGCCATCCTCTTACTATTCAGTTGGCCGATGGATCAAGTCTTGGGTCTGGTCCCATCATCTCTGAGACTTTACCCCTATTAGTATCCGTTCAAGGAGAGCATCAGGAGTATTTATCCTTTGATTTACTCCCATCACCCCTGTTTCCTGTAATCCTGGGAATGCCCTGGTTACGGACCCATGACCCTACTATTAATTGGGCTACTGGGGAAGTATCCTTCCGCTCTAAGTATTGTGCACGCTGCTGTTTTCCCCGTGCTGGCACCCTGTTCTGCTTGAACTCTCCGAAGAAGGACATAGTCCCTGCCATGTATCATGACTTCCTAGATGTCTTCGATAAGACCGGTGCAGATTCTCTTCCATCTCATCGGCCGTATGATTTCCCCGTTGATCTCCAGCCAGGGGCGCCTATTCCGTTTGGGCGGACTTACCCTCTCTCAGAACCAGAGACTCAGGCACTGAAGGAATATATTGAGGAGAATCTTCAGAAGGGCTTTATCCGTCCCTCCACTTCACCTGCTGGAGCGGGAATATTCTTCGTTGAGAAGACGGACGGGTCACTTCGCCCTTGCATAGACTATCGTGAACTTAACAAGATTACGGTGAAGAACCGCTATCCCCTTCCTCTCATGCCTGACCTGTTTCGCAGACTCCGTTCTGCCCGTATCTTCTCCAAGTTGGATCTACGAGGAGCGTATAATCTGATCCGGATCCGGGAAGGGGATGAATGGAAGACCGCCTTTCGTTCCCGGTTTGGCCACTACGAGTATCTAGTGATGCCTTTCGGCCTCTGCAACGCTCCTGCCACGTTTCAGCACTTTGTAAACGACATCTTCAGGGATTTAATTGATGACTTTCTAGTGGTCTATCTTGATGACATTCTTATTTTCTCAACCTCGGAGGAGGAACATCAGGGGCATGTGAAGAAGGTCCTTGCTCGTCTTCGCACTCACAGGCTATATGCCAAACCGGAGAAGTGTGAGTTCAATAAGGAGAACATTCAGTTCCTAGGCCTGAAGATCTCTCCTGCGGGGGTGGAGATGGACTCTCAGAAGGTCTCTGCCATTCAGGAGTGGCCCATACCGACTGACCGGAAGGCAGTCCAGAGATTTATCGGGTTTGCTAACTTCTATAGAAAGTTCATAAAGAATTTCTCGTCGATCGTGGCTCCCATTACTCAGCTGACAAGCACGTGTACTCTATTCAGATGGACACCACAGGCTCAAGGGGCTTTCGAGCAACTCAAGACTAGTTTCACCTCCGCTCCCATCCTCAAGCATGCGGATCCCCCCAGAGCTTTTACTTTGGAGGTTGATGCTTCCGAGATTGCTATCGGGGCTATCCTCTCTCAGCGCTTTGGCCCGAGTTCCATCCTACATCCAGTGGCCTTTTTCTCCAGGAAATTGAACTCCGCAGAGAGGAACTACGATGTGGCAGACAGGGAACTGCTGGCTATCAAGGCCGCACTCGAAGAGTGGCGCTATCTCCTGGAAGGGGCGGAGCATCCCATACTCATTCTCACGGACCACAAGAACCTGGAGTACCTTCGCTCAGCAAAGAGACTCAGGCCACGCCAGGCTAGGTGGTCCCTTTTCTTCTCCTGGTTCAAGTTTCATCTAACCTATCGGCCAGGTTCCAAGAATACTAAACCTGACGCTTTGTCCCGGATGTTCCATTCAGAAACTGTTCCTGGTCCAGACATAGAGAGAATACTCTCTCCTCAGCACTTCCTCATTCTTCAGTCTGACCTTCTGAATTCCATCAAGCAATCTCAGATATCGCAAGATCTGCTCCCAGGGTTAACGGCCAAAGAAGGGCTACACTTTTTCCAAGGCAAATTGTTTGTTCCCTCTGAATTTCGTCTCCCCGTTCTCCAAGCCTGCCATGACGGTAAGCTTGCGGGTCACTTCGGTGAAGACAGGACTCTTGATCTGGTCCGAAGGGATTTCTGGTGGCCTGGCATCTCCAAGGACTGTAGACAGTTTGTGGCCTCGTGTGAAGTGTGTGCCCGTTCAAAGTCTCCACGTACAAGACCATGGGGTCTCCTGAACCCTTTACCTATACCCGAAAAACCTTGGGAAAATATCGCCATGGACTTTGTTGTCGAATTACCCTCCTCCCGGGGTTTTACCACCATCCTGGTTGTAGTGGATCGCTTCTCTAAGATGGCTCATTTTCTCCCCTGCAAAGGAACACCTTCCGCTGCTGAGACGGCTGACCTTTTTCTCAGGGAGATTGTTCGTCTGCACGGCTTACCTTTGGATGTGGTCTCTGACCGAGGAGTCCAATTCACGTCCAGATTCTGGCAAGAACTTTGTAAATGCCTAGGTATACACTCATCACTGTCCTCGGGTTATCACCCTCAATCCAATGGACAAACTGAGAGGACCAACCAGGCCCTCGAGCAGTATCTTAGATGCTTCATCTCGGCTTCACAGGATGACTGGGTCCCTCTGTTAGCCACAGCCGAGTTTGCATATAATAATTCCATCCATTCTGCTACCAACCAGTCCCCCTTCTTCGTGAACTATGGTTTCCACCCTTCCTTCCTACCTGGTATTAACTTTACATCAACAGTTTCTGGAGTCCAGGAGAGGGTGGCAGCACTCCAAGACAACTTCAGCACGATTCGGAAAGTCCTGAAACAAGCTGTGGAAAAAGGAAAAAGGGCCGCTGATAAACTGAGAGGAGAGGGTCCCGAGTTACTTCCTGGAGATCTAGTCTGGTTGTCCATACAAACCTGAAATTACGTTGTCCTTCCAAAAAGTTGGGCCCTAAATTCATTGGTCCTTTTCCAGTGTTGACTCAGGTTAATCAAGTGGCCTTCAAGCTTTCCCTTCCTAATGCCCTGCGAATCCACCCGGTGTTCCATGTATCATGTTTAAAGAAAGTTAGGCCCAGTAACTTCCCGGACGTTCTGTTGCTACTCCTCCTCCAGTCTTGGTGGATGGAGCTGAAGAATTTGAAGTGGAGAAGATCCTGGACAGCAGGAGTATTAGGAACTCTGTCCAGTACTTGGTGAAAATGGAAGGGATTCGGCATGGAGGAAAATACCTGGGAACCTGTTCTTAATGTTCATGCCCCAAGACTGGTCAGACAGTTCCACCAGAGGTTCCCTGAAAAACCAGCCCCTGAGGGCACCCAGAGGTTGCCCTTAGGGGGGGGGGCAATGTCACACTCACCGCCTCAGGTCCCGGCGTCGGTCTCGTGTCCTTTCCGGGGTGCGCACGCACAGGGGGTCTTTGGCTGTGGTGTCTGGACTTCCTGGTTGGCAACGAGCGGCGTTGCGCGGTGTGCGCATGCGCGCAGGCTGTTGCACGCACGCATGGGCAATGTTTTGTGCGCGTTCGCGTGTGCCTATGCGTGGTACTGCGCGTGCGCGCGTCATGTTGCGCGCAGTGCGCATGCGCAGGACGCTGATTTCGGCGCCAAAATCCAGTATAAAAGCAGCACTGGCCATTACTCCAGTGCTGCTCGTTCTGACAGCTTGGTGTAAGCCCCGTGGAAACTCTGGTTATTAGTACTGACTCCTGGATTTGACCCTTGGCTTGTGACCCCGACCTATCCTGATTGTCGCCTGCCCCGACCCTTGGATTGTACTACGTTTTGCTGATCGCCGCCGGCCCCGACCTCTGGCCTGTGACCCGACTACGCTGATCTCTCCTGCCCCGGACCTCTGGCTACTGTCTGACTACGTCTGTTCATCTCACATATTAGCGTCGCTGTTCTCCTGACCACTTGCTGAGGTTATCCCAGTTGTGACCTGGCTGGGCACTAGGCAGCGAAATCCTGCACTCCCCTCAAGGGGGTGTGGGCGAAGACCCGTGGTCGCTTAGATCCACTTCTGGGTAATGCCTCTTCCTTCAGTGGAAAGGTCAACAGTGTCTGAAGAGAACCACCGAAGATAACAATAGGGAAAATAGGAAAAATGTGTGAAAAAAATTTATTATTTTTCAGTTTTTGGCCATTATAGTTTTTAAATAATGCATGCTACTGTAATTAAAACCCATTAAATTTATTTGCCATTTTGTCCCGGTTATAAAACCGTTTAAATTATGTCCCTATCACAATGTTTGGCGCCAATATTTTAATTGGAAATAAAGGTGCATTTTGTTCAGTTTTGCGTCCATCCCTAATTACAAGTCCATAGTTTATAAAGTAACAGTGTTATACCCTCTTGGCATAAATATTTAAAAAGTTCAGTCCCTAAGGTAACTATTTATGTATTTTTTTTTAATTGTAATTTTTTTTTTAATTACAAGAAAAAAAAATTGGGGAATGTGGGAGGTAAGGAGTTAATTTTGTATGTAAAACTAATTTATTTGTATGTTAAAAATGCTTTAGGGTGTAGTTTAACTATTTGGCCACAAGATGGCCACAGTAACATTTTGTTTATGCGACCTGCAAGCGTCCGGAAGGACGCTTGCAGGAAGTACAAAGAGGCTGGGAACTTTTTTTTTTATAATGATCGCGCTGCTTATCGGAGAAGCAGCGGATCATTGCGGGGCTTAGATCAATGAACAGGAATGGTAAGCGGGCGGCGGCGTGTTTACGAGCGGGAGTGCGCTCTAGAGCGAGCGGAAGTGCGGGCAGCGACGGGAGCGCGGAAAGTACGCACTTCTCCGTCCCTGGTGGTGAAAGGATGGAAAAAGGGACGGAGAAATGCGTACGCGTGGGGGTAAAGTGGTTAGGTAAAATACAAATACATAAATAAATACTTCACTGAAACCCCAATAAAAGGCTGCGGGCGATTTTAAAGAGGAACTCCAGTGAATATAATGTAGTAAAAAAAGTGCTTCATTTTTTACAATAATTATGTATAAATGATTTAGTCAGTGTTTGCTCATTGTAAAATCTTTCCTCTCCCAGATTAACATTCTGACATTTATTACATGGTGACATTGTTACTGTGGGCAGGTTATTTAGCTGTTTCTAGCTGCTCTGTCTGTTACAGACAGCTAATAAAAGCTATTTCCTGTCTCTGAACATTGTTACATTGTGGCAGTTTGCCAGCAGTACCGCGGTATTCAGAGCCTCTTGTGGGAGGGGTTTTAGCACAAAATCAGTCACACAGCGCCCCCTGATGGTCTGTTTGTGAAAATCATTGTATTTCTTATGTAAAATGGGGTATCAGCTACTGATTGAGATAAAGTTCAATTCTTGGTTGGAGTTTCTCTTTAACCTCCTTGCCGGTTTTCCCGACCTGAGCTCGGGGTAGAAAAAAGCAGCTGCTATCGGTGATCCCGAGCTCAGGTCGGGGTAGGCATTGCAGAGCTTTACCTGCAGTTGTGGAGTCCCGCGCGCGATCTCGCTGCGCAGCGGGACTCCAGCCTCTCTCCCCAGCAGTGTGGGGTCTTTCCCTGGCCGCCGGGATCCCCCATGTCCCGGCTATTCTTCCGGGGACCCGGCAGCCAGTTGGAGCAGCGCAGCCGTGGTGGCAGCAGCAGAGCGGTGGTGGCAGCGTGACGTCATCGGGGGCGGGGCTAATATTGAAAACGAACTTCTCTATATTAGAGAAATATAGAGGTTCGTTTATATGTATATTAGCGCCATCTTGTGGGCAAAGAGAAAACTGCAGCCCAGGAGCCCAGGAAGGTAATTTTTTTTTTAATTTTGCTGCAGATCTCCCTGCCAGAATGATTTTTTTCAGGTTTTAGGGTCTGAAAGAGTGAAAAAAAATTGCACCGCTTTTAGACCCTAAAATCTGGAAAGAATCAGACCGCCAAGGAGGTTAAGCAACCAAATAAGCTGTCTTAATCTCTTACTTAGTTATGCCAATAGTAGTTCATCTGTTATTTGATTAATGTTGGGTTGGGGGGAGTGTGCCCTCATATGGTCCCATGCATGGAGGCGCCATTTTAAGGGAATAGCATCCCATAGGTGCGTTGAGGCCCCCCTCCATCAACTCCTGATTTTGGCGGGAAGTTTTCCCTCCGAATTTAGAATTTAAACTGTTATTAGGCTGGGTACTGTTTTCTCTGTTTCTTATTTCAGGTCAAATTGGAGGCAAGGGGCCTTACTGGTTGAAACACTTTGTTTTCTTATTTTCCTTGAGCCTATCAGCTTACTGCTGCCACTACATGTGTGGGTCTGTTCCTGGGTTAAACTCACCTTTTTTCAGAAAGCAAGTTTATTGGGGGTTTTGTCTCGTGTGCACGTGACAGTTTTTGTGTGGGAACGTCATCCCCGCTTTTTCATGGAATTATGTTTGTTGGAAGATGTAAATTGGTTTTCTCTCCTGGGCCTTTCCCGCCGGGTGGAGGGGGCGGGTGGTAATGTTAATGTTTGTTTATCTTTCAAGTTGATTAAATAAAATACAAATACATAAATAAATACTTAATTGAAACCCCAATGAAAGGCCATGACTGATTTTAAGCAACCAAATAAACTCTTACTTAGTTATGCCAATAGTACTTAATCTATTATTTGATTGGTATTGGGTTGGGGGGTGCCCTCATATGGTCCCATGCACTAAACTACTAGGGGAAAATATTTAAAGGGTAAAGGGACAACTAGACTGACTATAAAAGGAGAGAAAGGAACATAATCCAATACATCACCAGGTAAAGTTATAAGAAGGAGAGGGGAGGACCACTAAAGGACCACAAGTGTGAAACCAGGGCCAGATGCTTCTATACTTCACAAAGGTACAGAATGCTCTACCCACATTCTTGATTACATTTTTCCAAGTACAGTATTGCTGACAAAGGCGAAAGTTTACAATGAATGTTTGAATTTCTCTAAAGATACAAGATACTGTTGAGTGCATCATTTTCCACTTCTAGTAAGAGAACTTTTGCAAACTGAACACAGGCTGCCAAAAATCATTCTATATTTTAGAATACGCAGTGAGACATTCTGAAACACAAGTACTTGCAGTGATACGTTCTGATGCACAGAGAGGGCTACAGATAACAGTTCTGAAACACAAATTGTTACAGAGATCCAGGCTACAGCACAACAGACTGCAGAGAGCAATTCTAAAACACGGGTGCTCACAAAAATCCATTCTGATGCACAAAAGGCTACTGAAACTCATGTTGCAACATAGGTGGCTTCAATTCTTGATTCATAACCACAGGCATTTACAGAGGTGCATTTAGAAACACAGGGGGCTACAGAGATAAATTCTGAAACACAGGTGAGTTAATCCTTCAATGCAGCAACTGTAGATCTGACTTATTTGCTGGACTTAAGAGATAAAGGGGTATAATTCACTAAAGTCCATTAAACTTCACGTATGCATATAAAGCACATTAAAGAAAACCTGAACTGAAAATTAAAAGTCAAAGTAAACATACACAAGTCATACTTACCTCCCGTGTAATCTACTCCTCAATCTCTTTCTCTTTTCCCGCGTCCTGTTTGTTCACTGTGATCAAGGGAATTCTCCGTCCTCCATTTTGAAAATGGCCATTACCCCATAACAGCTTCCTGGTCAGCACACTGTTAAACTGTAACATCGCCCACTTGAGCCATAGGGAAACATAGACATTACTTGGCACATCAGTTGTCCTCTCGGCTATAACTGACAGCAACTGATAAATAACTGACAGCAACTGATATATTTCAATTCTGACAAAATGTTGTCAGAACTGGAAGGGATTGTTGTCAGAAGAAAATGGTGAGCTTATGAGAGGAACTGATGGCAAGGTAACTATGTAATGTTCATTTGAAGTTACCTCATGTGTTTATTTTAAATAATTTTACTCAGTACAGGTTCCCTTTAAGTTTACTGGGTTTATGAAACCTTTGTAAAGCATATTATGCTAAAATATGTGCATTATACATGCAAGGTACTACTTACGCACATTATACAAGCGATGTAGGCGGTGCATGTATACCGTGCATTACACTATATGCGTAATGCGTCTTATGAAGGTTATGGTAAACTGGTAACTTTACGTGCAATCCGTGCACATGTTAAGTTTAGTGGACTTTAGTGAATAATTAGGTAAGAATAAGTGAGACATGGACTATGTATAGTCTTTTCAGCAAGTGTAAAGGATTGAAAGAGCCTTGCGAATAGTTCAGAAAATTCTAAGCAGTTGTAGAATCACTTAGAGAAAGGTCTTCAAAAAAAGAACAGACACCACCAGGATAAAGCAGAACTACATTCAAAATGTACCTTCTGTTCCAACAGATCAGCCAATACTGTGGCCTGAGATGTGATATATTGTATAGCAAGTGTTGTCTCATTAATACCTACAGTACATCACACTCATAAATAAAGCATGTAACCTAAGCAAATGTACTGTTGATGCATCCCTTATTTGGCTCCTTTCACAATCTCAAACAGACAAACAATGGGGTTTTTTTTTTGAACCAATATTCTCTTATTTATTCTTCATTCACAGTGTCTTCAAATTAGACCTGAGAACAGATTGTGAATGGATACAATAACATTTGTATAGTTCCACCCCTGAATATTACAACAGGTCATTTCCAAACAGACAAACAATGTTTTTTTTTTTTTTTTTGAACCAATATTCTCTTATTTATTCTTCATTCACAGTGTCTTCAAATTGCGGACAAGATGTATGGGTACAGATTCAGAGTTCCAATTCACACAAAAGGCTGCCTTTTGTGTGTATTGGAACTCTGAATCTGTATCCATACATCTTGTCCGCAATTTGAAGACACTGTGAATGAAAAATAAATAAGACAATACTGGTTCAAAAAAAACCCATTGTTTGTCTGTTTGGAAATGACCTGTTGTAATATTCAGGGGTGGAACTATACTAATTTTATTGTATCCATTCACAATCTGTTGTCAGGTCTACCAATCCTACTTTTGCAGCAGTGTGCTCCAATTTCTCCTTTTGTGCCCTGAATCATCTGGGACCCTAACCTTGCCTCTGGCAGAGGGACAATACAAATGAGACATGTAATTATCTTGTTTTTAGTGTAATTGAGGGAAGGTGGGTGGAAAGTATTGGGCCCAGAAAATTCTGAAGGCAGCACAGCTATCTGGAGAGTTTGAAAGGACTTTAAAACACTTTATTGGAGATATTCTTTAAACTTGCAAGTTTTATTTTCTCTGTCTGGGTTGACCTATCACAGATTGTACTCCAAATGAAAGACTGTAGGAAAAAAGCATACAATAACAAAATAACTGCGGGGAGATTATTTCTGTGCTTTCTTTGTTATGAATGTTTCTGTTATGATGCCAAAAGAGTTTGAGGAGCTGACCCATGGCTTGCAGTTCTTGAAACTGCAAGGCTGAGAGACCTGTAATTGTGACCTGCATCTTTACTGAGTGCTTAGCAACAAAAGGCTTCATTGCAAAGAATATTAGTTCCTGTGTGGATAGAGAATCAAGGATTGACAATGTTTGCCTGGGTGTACATCACTAGAGAGACAGTGCTGTGTTATTTGTTCTGTCAATATCATACACTATTAATGGTAGAACAGCGGTGCAATGCATGGGTCAGTCTCTAATAAGCACTGTGAAGTCAAAGCATTTTGATGGGGCTCATCAGCTCTATATCATCCTATTGATTTACTCAGCTTGTGTCAGTAGCATCATCATAACTGATCATTTCCTCCCTTCTAAATTGTGATACTCTGAGTGTGCTGCTTTATTTTAATGAGCACTTTGATATTCATTTCACTTTCACTTAGAGTGATTGGTTTCCACCTGGTTAAAAGAGAAATGTTCTGTAGTCGATTACCATGTTTACTTATGCAAATATATTCACATTCCCTTTTGGTGCATTCTCCCGGGAGCAATTACGCGGATAAAATATTAATGCAGGAGTACAGATACCTGGCTGCGCAGTCTTTCCTTGTGGTTAAGTAGAAAGAATGTCCCATCACTTGTCAACAATTAAACCAGCTTCACAGCTTTATTAAAAGAATAGGCCAAGGTTAAGTATGCTGACGCACAAAATGTAATGTTATTTTATGCATTTTACAATTTGATGCTGGTTTTATATATATTTCTATTTATTTGTATTTTTTTTATTTTGTTTCTTTTTTTTGGGGGGGGGGGGGGGTAAATTTAGGCAGCATGAATTACTAGTGTTAGCCAGTCAGAATTGAGTTTTTCAGTTTGGACATAATATAAATTTTCAGCAGTGATTTAATGAAACAGGGTTCACCCCAGAAAGAAAAGCATTACATTTGATCTCTGAAGTTAGCTGCCTACATTCTGGAGCAAAACAGTGTGCAGGTAAAGAGATATTTTGTTCCCTATACCTAGGCCTGGATTTACCTTACAGGAGCCTATAGGCACAGATGTCCTGGCACCCTAGACTTCACCCTCCTTGAACCTACTAACCTAAACCAAACTGCATGGTAAGTGTGCTGGCTGGTCCAACTGTCACTTCTCCCTTACTTCCCTCGCACCTCACAGGTGCCCCTAAACATTAGGTAGCCAGAGGTACCCTTAGTATTAAAGAGAGTCTGAAGTGAGAATGAATCTCGCTTCAGACCTCATCAATAGCAGGGGCATGCGTGCCCCTGCTAAACCGCGGCTAACGCGCCGCTAAACGGGTGTCCCTTCACCCCCAAATCCCCCTCCGTGCAGCGCATCCCCTGTTCCGCATAGAGGCTGTCAACGCGTATCTCCGCCTCTCCCCCGCCTCTCCCCCGCCCCTCTCAGTCTTCCTTCACTGAGAGGGGCGGGGGAGAGGCGGCGATGCGCCGCTGATTGACGGCGCTGAGAGGCAGGGCTGCAGCCGTTAGACCTGCCTGAAGAGCAGCAAAATATACGACCAAATTGGTCGTTGATTTTGCAGGGGTGGGTTTGGGGGTGAAGGGACCCCCGTTTAGCCGCGGGATAGCGGCGTTTTAGTAGGGGCACACATGCCCCTGCTGAATATAAGCACTGATGCGAGATCTATTCTCGCTTCAGTGTCTCTTTAAGTAGTCAGTGGTGACATCGATTGAAGGGAGATCTCGTCAGAGGAATGCAAACAGTTGGGTAATTAACCTCTTGTTTACACTCTGCTCAGGACTCTGCATAGGGAAGGAGGAAGGGAGGGGAGTGAGCCACCTTTCTACCATCAGGCGCCTGTAGGCTTGTGCCAGGCATCTAGTATTGCTTACAAAGAACTAAATATGGCAGTCTCCATATCAGAATCATTCATTTTGTTTAGTACAAAGGTGTGTGTTTGTGTGTGTGTGTGTGTGTGTGGGGGGGGGGGGGGGGTTGAATTGTACCCGGAATTGGTTTTGGCTCATACAGGTTCTGGAAGGAGGGGGAGTTGGATGATGAGAGTAAGGGGGGAAATGTCCGAAACCCAAGAGTTGAGGCTCCCATACTGTGGCACCACCAGTTGCACTTGACAATCATCTGCTATCGGTAAGGAGACATCAAAGGGGGGGGGGGGCTGGCAGAGGGAGACACAGGTTCAACAGTGATGGCCCAGTTCTTGATGAAAGAAATAGGTGGCGATGGCTGACGCTGCTGAGGATCCCAATTGCTAACAACCGGCAGTTCTGGCCAAGGTGTTCCAGTTCAAAAGGTGCAGTAGTGTTCATTTCTGTGGTGGGCCTAGACTCCTGGGAAGCATTCGCAGGGCTGGTCAAGATAATCTGGCTGTCACAGAAGCATCCTTACTTCTGGATTATTGGCTGGCATTATTGAGGAACCAAAGGAGGTGTCCCTGCTGCGGTGGAGCAGCAGCCGCTAATGGATGGATAGGTGGATGAACAGAGCTGGCAATCCAGGGAGGCCAAAGGTGTGCCCAATCAGTGTCTTTTGACCTCAGGGGATCTCTGACTTCCTGGGTAGCAGTGGTGGGCTCCACACAGCCTGTACCTGCACAGGCAATGGAAAACTCCAGGTCCCAAACTCCCCACAACTTGCACCAATGACCCAGGCTACACCAGACCACACTGCACACCTTCAGGAAAAAGGGAAGAAAAAACACGTAAAGGCCAGAATCCTGTGGCCGTGGCTGCCAATTAAAGCTCCATCTTCCTGAACTGCAGTTTAAGAGTTTGTAAGTTTATCCCTCTCAGGTTCCCTTGCATAACAATGCTACATGAAGCTTAGAAGGATCAAGTAGCAATGAATAATGGTTGAAGTAAATTAAACTGGCAACACTTGACTCAAAAACTGTCAAATCAATTTTGGATTAAATGCCAGAGCATCCCTAGTATTCAGGAAACATCCTAAAACATTAAATTAACCGAAATCCTAAAACACAAATTAAAGAGAACCAGAGACGAAGCACCCTCATGTATTTTATTACATTTATCAGTGGGAACATGACAGTAAACACCTATCATGCTTTTAGTTTTATTCTTCTCAGTCTAATCTATCTGTTATCAACTGTGATAAGAATCCACTGACTGATTCAGTCTAGGTTTGACCTGGAATCATTATAGCTGAGTCACTCTTCTGTGGAGTATTTTCAAGCCCAAGCCTGCCCCCTCCTGGCTCAGATTTCCTACTCAGAGCTGTTGACATGGGAGGGGCTGCTGCTGCCGAGAAAGAAGCTCTGAAACAGACAAGTGTATCTGTGTGCAGTGTGCAGCCAGTCATTATCTACTGTATGCAGTTTCATTTCTATGAGAGACACTTCCTACAGGCAGCCACACAGCATACCAGAATAATAAAGTTGAAAGCAGACAGATGAAAGGCTGCAACAGCCCTGCTTGTCTATAGTCTCATAGAGGCTAGACAGCACATCCAGAACAGCTTATAACCTGGAAGCAGAAGGCATATGAGCCGGCGGCCATATTGGATATTTCCTGGAGCAATAATGGATAAAAAACACTCAAAAAGGCACACCAGAGTGGCGAAATTATCAGGTAGAGCATTTATTCTGTACAAGCTATCAACTGATATGTTTATTTTGTGTGAATCGTTCATCTCTGGTTCCCTTTAAGGCTAGGTACACACTAGGCAGAAAAGCTGGTGTTGCATAAAGCGTTATCGTTAAGACACATAATTAAAGTCCATGCACTGCATACAAATCTTATAGCTTTGCGTTCTGCTATGTGCATTTTTGAAATGCACAACTTGCTGCATAATTTTCCAAAATGCATCTAAACCGCACATAATGCATGTCAATGGTGACGCAGAGGTAGTGTATTCTATAGCATTTTTTGGTATGAAAAGCAAGGTTGGTGATGTATTTCCGCTTCCTGTTCACTTCCTAGTGATGAACCAGAGAGGACAACGATAATCTGTGCTAATGGAAGCTTCTACTTTTACAGTAGAGAGTTTGATTACTGTGCAGGCTCACCCCTTGATTTATGATGTGGCACACAAGCATCCCCAATGCAGCAAGCATGGTACAAAATTAAAGTCACCATGTGCTCAGATTGTGCCAAGATGTCATCCAAACTACAGAGGCTTGCAGGTAATAATGTGTTGTTACATAAAATTCACATATCTATTGTATATGTGTGCTTGTCTTAATAGTTTGCATTTGAAATGCATACCACTGTGGTGTATCGTTTATCAAAGGGTTAGTTAGTACTAGTATAAATATATTGTGTATTTATGGTGTTATGACTATCTATCTAGTTGTAATGCAGAAGGACAATTGACAATTGCTTTAGTAATTAACCGTGTAAGCTGCTGCGCTGTTGCGCGTTTGCCCGCACTCCCGTACCGCCCCCATTAGCCCGGAGATCAATGAATGGGAACATAGTTCCCATTCAATTGATCTAAGTCCCCGGTAGAAAGACCGAAGGCTTCTTTTCAGAAGCTGCAGTCTTTCTGATAAAAGAAAAGTTTCCCGTCTTCCTTACCTACATACACATTATTACATTTAAAATTAACTGTTTACCTTCCACACCAAAAATTACCCAAATACAATTTAATTTTTAATGAAAAAAAAATTACAATTAAAAAAAATCAAAAACATAAATAGTTACCTAAGGGTTTGAACTTTTTTAATATGCATGTGAAGAGGGTATATTACGAGCATTTATAAGCTTCTAAATAGTGATGGACGCAAAACTGAAAAAATGCACCTTTAACTCCATATAAAATATTGGCACCATACATTGTGATAGGGACATCATTTAAATGGTGTAATTACCGGGACAAATGGACAAATAAAATACATAGGTTTTAATTATGGTAGCATGTGTTATTTTAAAGCTATAATGGACGGAAACTGAGAAATAATTATTTTTTTTCCATTTTTTTCTTACTATTCCTGTTAAAATGCATTTAGAAAAATAATTCTTAGCAAAATATACCTCCCAAAGAAAGCCTAATTGGTGGCAGAAAAAACAAGATGTACAGGGTGAGCCATTAATAAAATGGGAATGGTTGGTGATATCAATTTCCTGTTTGTGGCACATTAGTATATGTTAAGGGGGAAACTTTTCAAGATGGGTGGTGATCATGGCGGCCATTTTGAAGTCGGACATTTTGAATCCAACTTTTGTTTTCACAAGAAAAACAATGGTGTGCTTGGTTTTAACGTAACTTTATTCTTTCAAAAGTTATTTACACGTTTCTCTTTGTTTACAGCCATTGACATGTCGCCGAGATTAACACGTGAGGAGCAGATAGAAATTGTGAACGTAGTAACTGGTTCATTGCAGTAGATTTTAAAGCAAGACACCCTACGAGACCACCCATCTCCCATGCTACAGTTAGCAAACTGCTTGCTAAGTTTCGTGAAACTGGTTCAATGTTGGATTTGCCAAAATGTGGACGCATGAAATCTGTCACTAATGAAGAAACATCAGTGGCGGTCCTTGCAGAATGCTCCCAGCCATGGGAGTGAGACGGGGCAGGCACATGCAGCCGCACTGCACATTTGCCAACTGGCCTTGACTGGCCAAACTTATGGGGCTTCTACCGAGAGACGGAGGAGGCGGAGGAAGACAGCATGGGAGCGATCGATGCAGAGGGGGCTGGAGGAAGCCCCAGGTATGTATAAAACTTTTATATTATTTAATCTCAGGTTTCCTTTAATAACTACTAAAGCAATTGCTTCCGCTAATCAGGAAACACAGGGGGCAGCATTGAAGCTGGAGACCTGTGGCGACGGTGACGCTGCAGTCCAGCGCTTGGAATGCAGAAGTGAGGTGAGTAATTCTCCTCCCGCCTGCCTGCCGCCGATATATATGGAGGGGGAGAGAAGCAGAAGGAGGGAACCCAGGTGAAGGAGGGGGGGTTCTGGCCCCTCTCTCCGCATTGTCCCCTTTGCCCCTCCTTCTTGCGCTGCTTACCCTCCTGCTCTGGGCTGTGGGGGGTCGGTCGGGGGCCAGGGGGCTTTCGGAGGGGCTCAGAAGATGTCAGCAGGGCTTTAGTCTGAGTAAGCCCCAGTGTGGAGCCGCCACTGGTTGTTGACCACTGTATTTACTTTTTTTTACTTCTGTTGGGGCACTATTTCTCACTTTACCTTGCAGCTGCTTGCATTACACAGGGTCGCCTTCTATTTTTATTCCTGCATAAGCACTTTCCTATGCACAGGATCCCTTTAGGTATCCATGTTTTACATGGATACACACTTTCTGGATTTGCATTCACATTGTATTGTACTGTATATAGGAGATATGGATAGAACACTCTCTATTGTGTTGCTGTATATATCCAGTTCATAATTATTTTCGTATTTATATTTATTGCAGCCCTGTGATTATGTTATTTTCAGCCTATGGTGGCCACATATTGTTGTATTCATGTCCACTGCAAAGTTCTTGTTTTTAACTTTTTAATGTGTAATTGATCTCTAATAAAGTCAGTATTGTCACAGGAGCCCTAGTGGTCGGAACACAATTTGCCTTCCAATCGGTTTCAGCACACAGACCATGCAAACTGTGGTCGCAATCGGTGCACGGAAATCGACGGAATTTGGGCAGCAGCCTGACTAGAAGGGAGCCTGTGAGGTACGGTAATTACAACTTACACACTATTTCAGGGTATATCTGCCACCACCACTGGTATGGGCCAGTGGTCCCTACCGACTGACTGACTGATCCTGCAAATAAAACAGTTAAAACAAGCTGTATTCTGTCTAGATATCAACAATAGTAGCGACTCCTCAGAGACCTGAGTTCAGTTTCTGTGCATGGCTGTATAGCAGGTGTAGCGGAACAGTAAACGACTTTGATAAAGTCTTTATTTACGTGCAATATAAATAATTAATATATACAGAAAATTATTGAAATCAGCAATTATTAAAACATTAATAGCCAGTATGAAATAAAAAGGAAGAAAATACTTAAGATTTGTGGAAAGATGTCCTGTTGTGGGAAAAACTTGTAGAGTTCCTTTTGTTTCAGTTCAAAGTTCAGAGTTCAGACCAGGTGGATGCCAGCATATCCTCAAGCTGGCACAGATGTGATCAAGATGGTGTTTCAAGGTAGAGGACACTGAGTTTGGCTCCTCTGCCATTCTTATGCCCCTGATCCAGTAGGAGGGAGTGAGGGCGGGAGCCACACACCCCCTTAGAATATGAGATGAGTCCTCCCCTTGTCCTGTGGACCAGAAATCATATCTAACCAGATATGGGCTCTATCTCTCAGAACCATACAGGTCAGGGCAGATTTACTAACATTTTCAGGTCTGTCTCGATTCACCCAGCAGCCTGATACCAAACATTAGGGGTGGGACCCCTGTGGTATGATCAGGGCACTTTCGAATTGCCTAACTGGCAGTCTTTACCTCAGAATGTTCTGAAACTTTCTCAGAACCAGCACCAGACAGGGCCCATCATGCTCTGTTAGTTTGAATGGTCTGCCAGCCTGGCAATGCAGAAAATATGACACCTATAGCAGTTTATGGAATATGATATACATTTGGGATTTACAGCAGGTCATTCCTAAGTGAAGGCTCTTTTGAAGCTTGGGGCAGCAAGCTACGTGTCAGCTCCCCTGCTGGGATTGTAGCCAGAGTGTCTGACTTTTCCCAACTAAATTGGATCTGTCAAGCTGCTTATCAGCTCCATCTGATGGATGGGTCATCAGCACAGCTTGATGCCGGGGACAGCTGCAGCAGGCTCCTGCTTTTTGGGGGGAAGGAGGGAAAGAACTGTCTTTATTAAAAAAAGAAAAACCAGGAATGTCGGTTTCTGATTACTGCAATGGCTGCACAAATTTAGCCAGAGAGTGATCAGAAATTAGACTGCGTGGATCCTTCCAATTCGTCCGCGTTTCTCCCGGCTTTTCCGTGACAGCACCCCCTGGGGAGAAGGTAGATAGACATGCATCAGCAAGATGTGTGTTGTTGCCGCTAACCTGCGATATCTGGTCTAGTTCCCCGTTGCAACGGGATAGCCCGTCGGCGTTCTGATGTCGGCTACCTGCCTTGTGTTGAATCGTGAAGTCGTACTGCTGTAATGACAGGCTCCAACGTAAGAGCTTGCCATTGGTCCCAGCAGTGCGGTTCAGACAACTCGGGGGATTATGATCGGTAATGATCGTGAAGGAGCAGCCGTACAGATATGATTGCAGTTTCTGTAGGGCCCACACAATCGCTAGGCACTCCTTTTCAGTAGTGGAATAGGCTACCTCTTGGGGCAGGAGCTTCCGGCTCAGGTAGAGATTGGAATAGGGTGCTCGTCTCCCTTTCCGTCCACCTGGCTGAGGACTGCGCCGAGACCTTAGTCAGAGGCATCGGTTTGCACAACAAACCAACGACTGAAATATAGGGCTTGAAGCACAGGGGCGCTTGCGAGTGCCTGCTTCAAGGCTTGGAAGGCGTTCTCGCAAGCGAGGGTCCAGCTAACAACCTTGGGGTGTTTCTTGCTAGTGGCATCGGTCATGGGCTTCGCTAGGGTACTATAGGCTGGAATAAATTTCCTATAGTAGCCGGCGGTCCCCAGGAAGCCCTGGACCTGCTTTTTCGTGATAGGCCGAGGCCATGCCAGGATGGCGTCCACCTTTCCAGTGTCAGGTTTCAGGGTGTTACCCCCCAACCGGTGACCTAAGTACTGCACCTCGGTCATGTCAATCTGACACTTACTCGGCTTAACTGTCAGATTGGCTGCGGCCAGCCTCTCTAGTACCTGGTACAGGTGTTTGAGGAGTTCCTCCCAGGTGGGGCTGAACACCGCAATGTCATCTAAGTACGCTACAGCGAACCCTTGCATCCTCTCCAGCAGGTCATTTACGGCCCGCTGAAACGTGGCAGGGGCATTCTTCATCCCAAAGGGCCTCATCGTGAACTTGAAGAGGCCGAAAGCTGTGATGAAGGCCGACTTTTGGCTCGCGTCAGGTGCAAGTGGTATCTGCCAGTACCCCCGGCTCAGATCCATGATTGATAGGTACCTGGCAGACGCCGGTGTATCCAACAACTCATTGATGCGAGGCATGGGGTAGGCATCTGTAGTGGTGATGGCGTTCAACTTCCTGTAGTCCACGCAGAACCGAGTTGTCTGGTCCTTCTTGGGGACCAGGACAACAGGGGCTGCCCAGGCACTACAGGACTTTTGAACAACCCCTAGCTCCAGCATCTCCCTCACCTCATTCTGCATGTCCGCTTGCACCTCTGGGGAGACGCGGTAAGCGGATTGCCTGATGGAGGGGATGGGTGCCCGTATCTACCCTATGCACTGCCAGACTGATCCGCCCCAGGACACCGGAGAAGGTGTGCTGGTACGGACCCAGCACCTCCTGCAACTGCTCTTGCTGGGACGAGGAGAGTTGTGGGTTGACGTTTAGGTCGCTGTCCACATCTCGTATGTCAGCCAGCAGGTCTAACAGGTCTGCCTCTCCCTGCTCTAACCGGCTGCACACTGGCAGCACATACTTGGTCCTGTCATGGTGGGCCTTCAGCATGTTGACATGAAAGCTTTTCTGTTTCCTGCCTCCCATGTTCACCAGATATGTCAGAGGGTTTAACCGTTGCACTATAGTGTAGGGTCCCTCCCAGGCCGCTTGCAGCTAGATCTGCCTCACTGGAAGAAGGGCATACACTTTGTCACCTACTTCAAATGACCTCTCTCCAGCAGTGCGGTCAAACCAGAGTTTTTGTTTGGCCTGAGCCTGGGCCATGTTTTCCGTTTCCATTTCCGTGAGGGACTCCATCTTGTCCCTGAACTTGAGAACATAATCAACTACAGAGACATCTGTGGGGTCACCCTTGCCCTCCCACGTCTCCCGCATCAATTGTAGGGGTCCTCGGAGATTCCTACCATACAGGAGCTCGAACGGGGAGAACCTGGTAGATTCCTGCGGCACCTCCCTGTATGCAAACAACAGATGAGGCAGGTATCGTTCCCAGTCCCCACTTTGCGACTCAACAAACGTGGTCAGCATTTGCTTCAGCGACCCGTTGAACCTTTCACACAGTCCATTGGTCTACGGGTGGTAGGGACTGGAGACAATGTGCATCATCTGTATCTTTTTGCACAGGGCCTCCAAGAGTCCGGACATAAACTGGGATCCCTGATCAGAGAGCATCTCCGCAGGGAACCCGACTTGGGAGAAAATGTTAAGTAGCACGTCGGCTACCTTGTCCGCCCTCAGGGAGGAAAGTGCCATGGCCTCAGGATAGCGGGTGGCGTAATCCACCACCGTCAGGATGTACCTTTTGCCACTGCTGCTGGGAGTGGACAACAGTCCAATTATGTCGACTGCCACTCTGTGAAAGGGCTCACCTATGATTGGCAGTGGACACAAGGGAGCTTTGCGGGGATTCCCAGCCCTTTTTACCTTTTGTCAAATGGTACATGAGCGGCAGTAGTTCGTCACATCTATCCGCATTCGAGGCCAGTAGAAATGTCCCTGGATACGATCAAGCGTCCTGTGGAGCCCCAAGTGCCCGGCCAGGGGAATGTCATGTGCGGACTTCAGCACATGCCCCCGGAAGGCACTAGGTACCACAAGCAACTTGGTATCCATTCTCATTTCACCTTCGGTGGGGTGTACAGGCTCACTGTACAACTTCCCACCTTCCCAGTATACCTTGAATGTAGCCTCGTCTGTGAGGGGCTCAGAAGCCTGTCTTCTGAGGGTCTCGAGGCTAGGGTCAGTCTGGAGTGCTTGCACAAATGCAGCACTCTCACTCTCAGCCAGCTGGCCCGTGGCATATGAGGTTAGTGGCTGAAGGGTACCATCCCTGTGGTCAGAGGAGGGGGAGGAGGCCGGAACCTCCTCCACCTGTTCTGAGCTCAGGTTCTGAGCAGTACGGCTGCGTGTTACCGCTAGCACAGGTATACCTTCAGAATGGCACATATTGGCATTACTTACATCATTGTTACAAGCATTAATAACAGTGACAGGAACATTTTCATCACAGACAGTTTGTTCATCAACCACCGGTACCTGTGACACAGGTACTATGAAACCCGGTACCCTTGAACTGGGCACATTCACCCCCCCCCCTGTTCTTGTCCCTGGGTGCAAAGTACCTGAGTGTGGGCAGAGATTCCGTCTCCGTCCTGGCATTCCACAGGGCTTGGTGCAGGTTCATAGTACGACACCAGCTTGCCCAAGTCGGTCCCCAGCAAAACAGGGACCGGCAGTTGGTCCAGGATCCCAACAACCTTCTCTTGAACTCCCACCCCCCAGTCGATGGACACCCGAGCTTGGGGAATGTGAGAAAGAGTGCCCCCCACTCCAGTGAGGGTGAGGTACTTGTCAGGAATGATGTCCTCTGCGGGGACAAGGTGTGCACGCACCAGAGTGACATCTGCTCCGGTGTCACGGAAACCAGTGACAAGCTGGTCATTCACAGTAACCAGCTGGTGATTGCTCGTGATGGGGGAGTTCCCTGCCCCCTTGGCAAACATCATGTTGGATGCTGCTCTTGGTTGGGGTACACTGGCGGGTGGTGTCTGCCGCGGGCGAGGTGCAGGTGGTCCAGGTGTTGGGGGGGTCTGCCTCCGCTCCAGACAGGTGAACTTCATGTGTCCCATCTTGTGGCAGTAGTGACAGGTGACCCCCTCAGGTGCTGCAGGCCTGGGCACAGCAGCTGCGCTGGGTGGCCTCTGTGGCTGACGGCTCACAGGGGCAGGAGAGTCTGCCAGAGGATTGGGCTGACCTCCTCTCCAGCTGGATGGATAAAACCTTTAAAATTTGCTAGGAGGAAGTGGTGGACTTACCTCCATAAAGCAGACACGAAAGACTGTCTGAAAAGTAGCAATCACATTTATTATATAGTACCCCAAAAGTGCAACGGGTTCATCAGGCAATAAACGTGGGGACAAAACAGAATTTCAGGAATAGCAGGTGTAGCGCCTCAAGGTTTTATCCACTTTTATTCTGCTGGCGCCTCTGTTCTCCTACTGCAAAATCGTGTCCACCCCTGGTGGAGGGGTCATCTAACCCTTTTTCTCCTCTACAGAGAGTGACTTCTTAGCCCTGAGTGAGGACAGGTCTAATCTCCTCACCTGCTTATACAGTGATTGCCTGTGTGGTAACCCACGTTTGTGAGTATATTCTTCTCACTGATTTGCCTTACTTCGTTTATGTTTTAACATACTACACTATATTGGGCTCTCGGTTCTCTACATTTTATGCAGCTGGATGGTGCAGTTCTGCGTGTGTCAGGCACCCGGGTAGTTGCAAAAGTTTCAGCAAGTTCTGCAGCGACAGTTGCTTGCGCTCCAGCACAAACTGTCGTACATCAGCAGGGCAAATGTTCCGAAACTGTTCTAGGACTATCAAGTCCTCCAGGACATCATAAGACCCTTTGGTGAGGCCTAGAGTCCACTGGTGGAGTGTTGTGAGCAAGCTGCTGACCACATCTCGGTAAGAATCAGAAGACTTTTTCTGCCAGGACCTGAACTTTTTGCGATAGGCTTCTGACGTCAGCTGGTATTTGGTAATGATAGCGTCTTTTATAGCAGCATAATCATTATCTTTTTCCGCAGGTAACTCTGCGAAAGTATCAAGCGCTTTGTAGCGCAGCAAAGGTGTCAGATGTCTGGCCCACTGGTCTTGGGACAGACGATACTGACGGCATGCTTTTTCAAAAGACAGCAAAAACAAGTCAATGTCAGTGTCCTTTTCAATATTAGCAAATTTAAATTTTGCACTTACAGGTGAGGATGCTCCTTCAGCAGGGAGGCTGGGCGGTGAACTCCGACTGGCCTGCTGCACTTTTGCCATGTTTAGCTCATGCTGGCGTTGAAGCTCCCGTTCTGTAGCTTGGCGCACCTCACGTGCTTCTGCAGCCTGGCGCTTCTCACGTGCTTCTGCAGCCTGGCGCTCCTCTCGCTTTTGCTCCGCCATGTACTGCATGTACTTTTCCAGGTCAGTGTCCATCAGCTTTCGTAATGCCTGCTGCATTACCGGGTCAGCACAAACAGACAGTCCAGTACCGGCCGGTTCCAGGCGAGTACTCAGAGAAATTCTGAGATCAGGGTCCACACTGACAGTCTCCTGCGTAACTGTTGCCGCATTGCCCGCAGGATGCTCAACCTCTGTATGCCTAGGATCTTCAGTCTCTGGTACCCTTCGACTTGAGTCAGATGGGCTGGCATCCACTTCAGCGGACACACCCGGCTCCCGCAGTTGCTGGGTATCCCATTGAAACAAGTCCGTTACCAGGTCCTGTTGTTTCTTGCGGCCGACGTCAATGCCTCTCGCTTGTCAAAGATTTTGCAGGTCCGCCAGGCACATGTTCTTGTAGTTCCCGGACATTTCAATGCCAAATAAAATAAAACTTTTGGGGAGGGGTACTGGCTACACAGTCTCTCTGTATATATAAAAAATATATTGCATTCCAGCTACACCAACGAATTACTCCGTTTCTTGATAGCGCTAGCGCTATCTTAGATACTTTCAGCACAACACAGATTCCAACCACTGCCAACCACTGTCACAGGAGCCCTAGTGGTCGGAACGCAATTTGCCTTCCAATCGGTTTCAGCACACAGACCATGCAAACTGTGGTCGCAATCAGTGCACGGAAATCAACGGAATTTGGGCAGCAGCCGGACTAGAAGGGAGCCTGTGAGGTACAGTAATTACAACTTACACACTATTTCAGGGTATATCTGCCTTTATTTACGTGCAATATAAATAATTAATATATACAGAAAATTATTGAAATCAACAATTATTGAAACATTAATAGCCTGTATGAAATAAAAAGGGAGAAAATACTTAGGATTTGTGGAAAGATGTCCTGTTGTGGGAAAAACGTGTAGAGTTCCTTTTGTTTCAGTTCAGAGTTCAGACCAGGTGGATGCCAGCATATCCTCAAGCTGGCACAGATGTGATGAAGATGGTGTTTCAAGGTAGAGGACACTGAGTTTGGCTCCTCTGCCATTCTTATGCCCCTGATCCAGTAGGAGGGAGTGAGGGCGGGAGCCACACACCCCCTTAGAATATGAGATGAGTCCTCCCCTTGTCCTGTGGACCAGAAATCATATCTAACCAGTTATGGGCTCTATCTCACAGAATTGTACAGGTCATGGCAGATTTACTAACATTTTCAGGTCTGTCTTGATTCACCCAGCAGCCTGATACCAAACATTAGGGGTGGGACCCCTGTGGTATCATCAGGGCACTTTCGAACTTCCTAACTGGCAGTCTTTACCTCAGAATGTTCTGAAACTTTCTCAGAACCAGCGCCAGACAGGGCCCATCATGCTCTGTTAGTTTGGAGGGTCTGCCAGCCTGGCAATATAGAAAATATGACATGACACATATAGCAGTTTATGGAATATGATATACATCTGGGATTTACAGCAGGTCATAGCTAAGTGAAGGCTCTTTTGAAGCTTGGGGTAGCAAGCTACGTGTCAGCTCCACTGCTGGGGTTGTAGCCAGAGTGTCTGACTTTTCCCAACTAAATTGGATCTGTCATGCTGCTTATCAGCTCCATCTGATGGATGGGCCATTAGCACAGCTTGATGCCGCGGACAGCTGCAGCAGGCTCCTGCCTTTTGGGGGGGAAGGAGGGAAAGAACTGTCTTTATTAAAAAAAGAAAAACCAGGAATGTCGGTTTCTGATTACTGCAATGGCTGCACAAATTTAGCCAGAGAGCGATCAGAAATTGGACTGCGCGGATCCTTCCAATTCGCCCGCGTTTCTCACGGCTTTCCCGTGACAAGTATTATTCAATAATTATCTTGATTGGTGCATTGTTTTCTTTTTGGTTGTTCATATACATCTGGTCTTTTATGCACATTCCAGTAGTAGTGATTATTTTGTGAGGACTACTTGTCCATATGTAGTTGTATACTGTTTTTAAATTGCACACCAATTCCTTCACTTGTCTCAGCTGAGGATTTCTTTCACTTAGTGATTTAAAGAGGTATTTTAATGTCATATAATAGAATGCAGTAAATGATTCAGGATACCCACTTTTGTGTTAAATATCCTGGTTTTAGCAAACACTTCCTATAGCTATATATTTCTGTATATTGGTATGTAGCCCCGGTCTCCCACTGAGGCTTAGTCTAGCAGGTTTATTAACCAGCTGGGCGGTATGGACGAGCTCAGCTCGTCCATCACCGCCGGAGGCTGCCGCTCAGGCCCTGCTGGGCCGATTTGCATCAAATAAAGAGCAGCACACGCAGCCGGCACTTTGCCAGCCGCGTGTGCTGCCCGATCGCCGCCGCTCTGCGGCGATCCGCCGCGAGCAGCGGCGAAAGAGGGTCCCCCCAGCCGCCTGAGCCCAGCGTAGCCGGAACAAAAAGTTCCGGCCAGCGCTAAGGGCTGGATCGGAGGCGGCAGACGTCAGGACGTCGGCTGACGTCCATGACGTCACTCCGCTCGTCGCTATGGCGACGATCTAAGCAAAACAAGGAAGGCCGCTCATTGCGGCCTTCCTTGTTTATTCTGGGCGCCGGAGGCGATCGGAAGAACGCCTCCGGAGCGCCCTCTAGTGGGCTTTCATGCAGCCAACTTTCAGTTGGCTGCATGAAATAGTTTTTTTTTTTATTAAAAAAAACCCCTCCCGCAGCCACCCTGGCGATTTAATCAGAACGCCAGGGTGGTTAATCTCCCCGGCGGTAATCCAAAGCTACGCTCGGGTTAGCTGTTGGGAGCTCTATGCAGAGTATTGCGCGCAGCGGGCATTTTTACTCACCTCCCAGGGGTTCCAGACGTCAGTAGCCATTCTCCGTCCTGTCCTCCGAGGCTCTGAGTCACTCTGGTGAGATCATCGTCATCGATCTCACCACAGTGTTACAACACCACCCGGAGGATGGAATTAAAATGCAGCGCTGAAGCCTAGGGAGGTGAGTGAGAGCAGGGGCTGCTGCAGAGACTCTGGCGGCATGATTTTTTCCTGATTTTAGGGTCTGAAACATTTTAAAAAGACCCTAAAATCCAGAAATTATCATACCGTCAGGGAGGTTAAGTGGAAATCTCCCCCCAAACGTTCTGGGAGCTATATTTTCTACTTGCTTTAGAACTCTCAACAAATGAACATTCTGCACAGGTCACCTGCCAGTACTAAAGAAGTTGCCTCTTGTGATAAATTTCAGAAAGTGAATCAGGGTGAGGAAACATTTTACAATGGGCAAACACTGACTAAATAATTTATAAATGAAAATTGTAAAAAAAAAAAAAAAAAAAAAAAAAAGTAACTTTATTCTTTATTTTATTTTGACTGCATTTGCTCTTTAAAGTGTACCAGAGATGGTACACTATCGCTAATTTATACTTTCCTGGGGCTTCCTCCAGCCCCATAAGCACCGTGGCTTCCCTTGCCGTCCTCTTCAGCCCCTCCATTCTGGTGCTTCGACTCCCGGTAGAACGGTCAGTCACCGCCGGTCGAGGTGCATACACCCCTGCTGCACTCCGGTCCCCTGAAGTATTCTGTGCCTGCGCAGGTGCAGGGTGCTCCAGGGAACGGGAGTGCGATGAGGAGAACGTGCGTGGCTGAGCCGTGAGGATGGCGAGGTAGGCCATGGCACTTATGGGGCTGAAGGAAGCCCCAGGTAAGTATAAATTAGCACTAGTGAACCATCTCTGATTCACTTTAACAAAGTTATTCTGTCTTGTTTGTTGAAAGGCATACATTGTGTCAGTACATATTTGATTAGTACACAGTATTTAATGTTGCAAAATTCACAAAGTTGGGACTTTTTTTTTTTTTTACTTTTTAGAAAAATAGTTCAAAACAACAGTAACGGTATAGCTTGACTCTGCTGAAAGTGTGGCAAGTCACTTTTCAACATTCAGGTCAATAAGGCTACACTTCCACTGTGCAGGCATGCATCTGTGAGAGGCAGTGCTTTCCCAACACGCAAATTTAGATGCAGCCTATTGATTTCAGTAGGCTGTAAAATTGCATCCGAATTGTGTGCGTGTGCGGGGAAATTGATAGAAATCGCATTAGTGGAATCTCAGCCTTAGATGCCTTAAAGAGTAACTGTCAGGCTGCAAAAGCTAATTTAAACCTCTATTCTCCTTTGTTAAACAGTTTAGAAGGAAGCCAAAAAGGCAAGACTGAAGTTAAAAATCTCTCTTACTTTGATTTTTGCTGAACAGCAAGCCTCTTTTTTCCCAAGCTCCTAAGGAGGCCGGCAGGCCGCATAACAGATACTGCAAAGCATGCTGGGGCTGCTTCTTCTCCCTACTGCACTCCCTTGGTCCTCCCCTTCATTTCCCTATCCCGCCCTAAGGCTGCATTCACAGTGAGAAGTTACAGGCTCATGTTACAGCAGCTTGTATCTTGCAGCCCAGCTCACAGCACTGAAAAATCAATGTGCTGTTCACAGGGCACATGTTCCGTGTGAGAGTATACTGCATGAGTCCGCTATTGTTCCTAGCCACATGGCTAATTAATATTCACTGCACAGTACTGTTGTCCGGATCATGAACCATTAGGATCTTTCTTTTTTGTGAGTCGAATCATCAGGAAGCAGGGTAAGGGAGGATATTACATCACAATTGGCTTCATACAAGACAGTCAAACATGGAACCTGCCATGAGCTGTCAGGAGCATCAATCTCTGCAAATACTATATAAACATTCTGTGAAATCCAAACGTGGACAGTGAAATGCATATGTAATGTAAGTACAGCCAATATTTAGCTACTGATATATGTGTTTTTTTTCTCTGAGACCCTATACCTAACAGCTCCTCTTTAAAGGAAACCTAAAGCAATTCAGGGCATATTCACAATGGGACGTTGTGTTTTAATGCGACGTTAAAGTCGCAACGTGTCTGCATTTAGAGGTAATGCACTGCAAGCAGTGAGTTACCACAACGCAACATTTTTCAACGCGATGGTAATGTCGCACTGTGAACGACCCATAGAATTATCATTGCAGTGCGGTAAGCTGCATTATAAGACTTTATAACACAGCTCCGCACCGTGGCACTGTGAATGCGACCTAAAACAGAAAATGTTGTGATCGAGGATGCACATGACCAGGGCCACAAAGACGCAGTGGCCATCAACTAGCTCAGTTGCCAAAAATAAAACTGAGCTGCTGTGTGGGACCAGAGAATCGGTTTGTTCTGGCCCGGGCACAGGGCGGCTGCAGGGGGCCGGTAGAAGCCCAAGGTAGGCTAAACTGTTTCTTTTAATCGCTTTAGGTTTCCATTAAAGAGACACTAAAGCGAGAAAAAAAAATGATGATATAATGAATTGGTTGTGTAGTACGTATAATTACTAGAACATTAGTAGCAAAGAATATATTCTCATATTTTTATTTTCAGTTATATAGTGGTTTTTATGACATTGCATCATTCTCTTATATTTTAATTTTACACACTACACAGCATTCTAAATGATTTTAAAGAGCAGCCCAATGAACTATTGAACCCTTCTCTGCAGAGGAAAAGAAGATACAATGATTGATAGTTGAGATAATAAGCTTATTACTTTGAAAGTCATAGAGCTCAATGGCTGTTTTGCATAGATAACAACTGGAGTTTGTTTCCTGTACTGGAAACAATATTAGACTTATGTCTCTGCTCCTAATGTTTTATTTCTTAGCTGTACTACACATACAAATTATTATATAATCATTTTTTTTCTTCGCTTCAGTGTCTCTTTAACCACTTAAAGGAAAGGTTCAGGGAGGGTGGGTAAAAAATAAAAATCAATTTCCACTTACCTGGGGCTTCCTCCAGCCCGTGGCAGGCAGGAGGTGCCCTCGCCGCCGCTCCGCAGGCTCCCGGTGGTCTTCGGTGGCCGACCCGACCTGGCCAGGCCGGCTGCCAAGTCGGGCTCTTCTGCGATCCAAGGCCCGGAACTTCTGCGTCCCACGCCGGCGCGCTGACGTCATCGGACGTCCTCCGGGCTCTACTGCGCATGCGCAGTAGTTCTGCGCCTGCGCAGTAGAGCCCGGAGGACGTCCGATGACGTCAGAGCGCCGGCGTGGGACGCAGAAGTTCCGGGCCTTGGAGCGCAGAAGAGCCCGACCTGGCAGCCGGCCTGGCCAGGTCGGGTCGGCCACCGGAGACCACCGGGAGCCTGCGGAGCGGCGGCGAGGGCACCTCCTGCCTGCCACGGGCTGGAGGAAGCCCCAGGTAAGTGGAAATTGATTTTTATTTTTTACCCACCCTCCCTGAACCTTCCCTTTAAGCATTCTCATCCAAATAGGCTGCGCGCACTCCCGCCAGCCGTGTGCACTCCCACCGCCGGCCGTTAGCCCAGCGATCAATGAATGGGATTATAGATCCCATTCACTGATCGAAGTCCAGTCAGGACTTTTTGACTGTGGCCATCTTGTGGCCAAATATTAAAACTACACCCACATCCATTTTTTATTAAATAAATACATTTTTTTCCATTTAAAATTAGCCGTTTACCTCCCACACCAAAAATTACCCAAATATAATTTTTAATAAAAAAATACAATTATTAAAAAAATAAAAATAAAAAATAGTTACCTAAGGGTCTGAACTTTTTAAATATGCATGTCAAAGGAGTATATTAATATAATTTTTTTAATTATGGGCTTGTAAATAGTGATGGACACAAATTGAAAAAATGCACCTTTATTTCTGAAAAAAATATCGGCGCCATACATTGTGATAGGGACATAATTTAAATGGTGTAATAAGCGGGACAAATGGGCAAATAAAATACATGGGTTTTAATTACGGTAGCATGTATTAATTTCTAACGTAGTGATAAAGTTATTGGCATATGAATGGGTGGTGAAAGTTGCTCAGATGCAAAAAATAAACAACCCTGTGGGCTTAAAGAGAACCTATACTGAGTAAAATTATTTAAAATAAACACATGAGGTAACGTCAATTGAACATTACATAGTTATCTTGCCATCAGTTCCTCTCAGAAGCTCACCATTTTCTTCTGACAATGATCCCTTCCATTTCTGACAACATTTTGTCAGAACTGAAATATATCAGTTGCTGTCAGTTATATATCAGTTGCTGTCAGTTACAGCTGAGAGGAGAACTGATGTGTCCATGTTTTCCTATGGCTCAAGTGGGCGATGTTACAGTTTAACTGTGTGCTGACCAGGAAGCTGTTATGGTGTAATGGCCATTTTCTAAATGGAGGACAGAGAATTCCCTTGATCACAGTGGACAAACAGGACGCAGGAGAGGAGAAAGAGATTGAGGAGTAGACTACATGGGAGGTACGTATGACCTGTGTATGTTGATTTTCACTTTTAATTTTCAGTTCAGGTTTTCTTTAAGTGGTTAAGCGATGTTGAACCAAAGCACCTAATTTGGGCACTCGATTCTTAAGTTAAAGGAATACTATCGATTGAAACGACTTTTTTTTTTAATACTCTATATTAGTGTACACATTACCACTAGTGCTAGGGGCACTTTATTTATTCACCCACAGTGGCGTAGCTAAGGAGCTGTGGGCCCCGATGCAAGTTTTACATTGGGCCCCCCCAAGCACTCTATACATAACAATTGATACGGCACACCAAGACCTGCCAATGGCAACCACAGTGTCAGAGGTGCAAGAAGGGGATGGGGAGCTGTTTGTTAATGATCCCTACTATTCAAAGTATCTATATAAGTGATTATTATGAGCACAGGACCAATAGAGAGCTAATACTGTATTTGAGAGAGGGCCCCTCGGGGCCCCTTTGGCCCAAGGGCCCCGATGCGGTGGCTACCTCTGCACCCCCTATTGCTACGCCCCTGTTCACCCAGGTCTCTCTCTTGCTATCCCTGCTTAAAAATTAATTTCTCACACAGCTCATAGAAGTTTGGGTCACCCTGAGCTGCTTGGTTACTCTGTCACACAGCTCACAAATATATTTCACTGTGTCACTCACAGCATGCAGGAGACATGAGGAGAAACAGGCTGATCTGAGGTGGTAACAGGTAACTAAATGAGCTGTAATATTGCTGGAATATAACTAGCTATAACAATAGTCTGTGTTTACACTCAGACTGGCTGCCTGCTTGAGGTGATTCACTCCAGGCTGCATCCACTTTACAAGCTGCTGAGAGGGGCAGACCACTGTTTACAATTAGCATAATTAGTATCTTTATCAGTCAAGAGAAGCAAAGATAATAAACACACATTGCTAGAATCTTTAACCCCTTACCACTATATCAATAAGATTCTTTCAGCAAGGCGATAATTAAACTATAAACTGAAGAGTTGATAGCAACTCCCCTGTGCAGACATGGTCTTAGCCCTCTGGGAGCCCTCAGTTTTTAGATACATTTGTATCCAACACTTACGCCAAAACTGACGGAGGATTTTACAGCTGAGAGGAACAGCTGTGTGAGGAATCAAATTGCTCCTAGTACTTGCCCTAATGTGTGCTACAACATACAGCATTTAAAAATAAATGCATACATCGATAGTATTCTTTTAAGTTCTGTCAGTTGAGAAGCCAGTTAAGGTAATGTAAGGGCCTGTTCAGACTATCTGCATATGAAGAATGCGTTTAAAATCAAAGAAACGCAAGTTGAAAAACGCATGCGTTTTTCATGCGTTCTAATGCGTATTCTATTGCGTTTTGCACACACACGTGACCCAGGGGAAAAAGAGAATTATGGGAACCGCAGAGGGAAACGGACGCTAAAAACGCAATGGTACGCGTTTTTGATACGCGTCCATAGACTTTCATTGCGTCCGTTTCTATGCGTGACGCACAGAACTGCGTGCAGCAATGCGGATGAGAAACGTATGCGTCTCATACGCATACATGTGAACTAGCCCATTCAAAAGCATTAGGAGCTGTTTCTATGCGTTTTTGGTACCCAGACACGTTCCCTGAAAACGTCTAGGAACGCACATAGTCTGAATAGGCCCTAAGGGTCTACATCCAGCCCACTGGCCATAATTTGATGACCATTTTGAAATAGCTAAAGGTAGATTGGTTAGCAGATGTACTTCATACTGAGTAAATCCCTATTACAGACCCTCTGTATGGCTTTCCACTTAACCTCCTGAGCGTTACGGCGCTCAGGAGGTTTTGTTACTTTTACCCCGATTTTTAGATAAATGTGCTAAATGGCTATAAACCCTCTAGCTAGCACTTGGCTAGCTAGAAGAAGTCTCTGGCACCCTCCGATCCCCGTCGCTTCCCTGTTTATACATTACCCAGGCTAGATCCAGCGATCGGCGCAGCCTCCCCGGACAGCTCCAGTCTTCGCTATGGGGAGGATCGCAGATGACGTCGCCGACGTCATGCGCAAACCCGATTCTCCCCATAGAGAGACCGGAGCTGTGCCGGGAGGCTGCGCGATCGCTGGATCCAGGAGAGGTAACGTATAAACTGGCGGATCGGGGGGGGGGGGGGGGGAAATCGCAGAGGAGTGGCGGGTGCCCAACACTAGAACTAGCTAGCCTAGTGCTAGATAAAGGATTTACAGCCATTTGGCACATTTATGTATTTATGGGGGGGACTCCTGGGGCCACAGAGCGGTATGCCCAACACAGTGTCGGACATACCGCTAAGGAGGTTAAAGGAAGTGAGGTTTCTGTGATGACTGAGAAAGTTTTGCAAACACTGGCCTTGCAATGCAGTGGTGAAGAGAGTAAGGAAAACTTTGAAATACTAAATGAAAAGTAAAAACAAAAATATAGAAAAACTAAGTTACCCACCTATCCAAAACCACAACCACAAGACTCAGGGCCCGTTTACACAGAGGCGGTGGGGTGCGGTATTTTTACCGCACCACACCGCCGTGCAATGAGTCTATGGAGACTTTCATACTGCGACATTACGGTGCAATGCGACAAAAATTGGGTTTTCGGCGCAACCCCCGACGCAGGTCAAAAACTACGTTACCGCGCAGCTTATGTGTTGAGTTGCGGCGATCTTAGTTACCGCACTGCTAACTCCGGTTTATGGTCTGAAAATAGCCTCAGTGTAGAGTGCACACACCTCTGTGCATTGTATTCATCTCACAAACATTATCACATTAACAATATCCTTCCTCTTTCCCTGCCTGTCCAGTAACAATTCAACTACCCTAGGTACCTCTGCTATCTTGCTGCCAGCTGCTGGGATGTCCATGCTGTCTCTGTACACCATGTACAGCCAAATACTCATACTCTCCAAGGTCCTATTTTAAACAGCTGAGGATACCACTGCTGGATGATTTTCACCTCACACTTTCCTGGTCTCCTCTAGCAAAACACACAGCAATTAACACTTGGGCTGCTGGTGCTGACTCTAAAACAAGGAAAACCTCTTTATATAGGAAGAAAGGACTTTGAGGGTGGGATTTTATTATAGTAGAGTAACAGGCTGTGGGCAGTACTAGCCTGTGGAACCAGAATATCAGCATGGTCAGTAACAAGTAGATATCCTGGAGAGATGGTAAGTTGACTCCTCAACTAGAAAAAATGGGTATGTTTCATAACTACGCAATTGTAGGGAGGACAGTACTAAGGGTGCAAACACACATTTTACCATTCACCAAATTAGATTTTATGTACCACTTCCATGTAGTATTGATTTTATCCACCACTTCCATGTAGTAACAGAGCTAACCTACACAAGGCCTTGAGGACAGGGTTGGGGAACACTGTTCTGGGGCGCATATTGAGAGGAAGCTAGCATTAGTTGTTAGAGATAGGTTTGGGCTAGGCATCAGGTTAACACTGGGAGAAGGTTACAATAAAGCTTTGGAAAGGAATTAACATTATGAGGCATGATTGGAGTTATGCATCGGGAAGGTGATTTAGTATAAGGGGATCCGTTGGATTTAATTGGTAGAGAAAGTGCACTGAAACAAGGTTAAAAATTCTGTTGCTCAACCAAATTAGAAGAGTATCAGCAATTGCTTTGCCAATAATATTTTTTATCAGGAGCCAGCACCCAAACCCTGGTGCACACCAAAAACCGCTAGCAGATCCGCAAAATGCTAGCAGATTTTGAAACGCTTTTTCTTCTTTTTCTGTAGCGTTTCAGCTAGCATTTTTCGGTTTTGTGAAGCCTTTTTGGTGTAGTAGATTTCATGTATTGTTGCAGTAAAGCTGTTACTGAACAGCTACTGTAACAAAAACCGCCTGGCAAACCGTTCTGAAGTGCCGTTTTTCAGAGCGGTTTGCGTTTTTCCTATAGTTAACATTGAGGCAGAAACGCATCCGCAATCCAAAATCTGCAGCAGCCCGGGAGTACGCGTTTCTGCAAAACGCCTCCCGCTCTGGTGTGCACCAGCCCATTGAAATACATTACCCTAGCGGATCCGCACCCGCAAGCGGATCGCAAACCGCAGCAGAACCGCTCTGGTGTGCACTAGGCCTTAGATCTGATATGACTCATGGGAGGGTTGCAAACTTTAGCTACTTAATAGAAGACAATTTTCAAAAGATTCCAGCCCAGGTTTACTGGCTTGCACAGGCTCCCCACTGCTCTCCAACCTTAGCAAATCAAAGTACCCATGTGAGACCGAGCTGATGTTTTAATGGACAGATGCATATTATACTGTGGAGAGCTTAATATTAGCATAAAACCACAGTCAATTGAACATAACCACTCTTTTAAACAAGAGAGCATATTCACACCCATAAAGGTTTATTTGCGCAATATATACACAGAAGAAAGCATTAGCAGCAGCATGCTTGCATAATTAAAGATTGCTTAGTGATTAAATGGCAATTGAAAGTAATATTCAACTACAACAGAGCTGCTGTTTCAATAAGATGGTTTCATTTGATTCACTCTTATTGGCAAACTGATCCTAGATGTTGTCAGTAAACACACTGGTTGACTATCAATCACATTAACTATACGCATAGGGTCTGTTAGACTGCATCAACAGCATTGTAAAGCGATAGTAGTTAACTTCCAACACATTGGGAAACATCTACTGAAAACTAACTCAAGCTCAGTCAAATATTTCCTACCCTGTAAAAAAAAGTGCAAAGATAGTTCTGTGTTGAAGTAAATGTTAGTTTACGTGTAATGAAACATACAAGCATGCGGTAGTGACATTTCTGAACGTTAAAGTAAATATTAAACAGGATATAGTTAAGATGCCCATTCATCGATTTTCACATTTGATTCTATGCAGATTCGACTTATGTACTTGGAATTGCTTACCCATAATGTCAGATTGATAAATTTTTTTGTTTGATTTTCACCAAAAATCAATCAAAAGTATCGATCCAACAGGAACTTTAGGTCAGTCAGGTGCGGGGCGAGGGTATTGGTAGATCGATGGCCTGATGGCCATTAGCATGGATCGATGGCATTGAATAGTGCAACACTGCGGTTCAATCGATTTTAATAGACTCCTTTCTGGAATTTATTTGATGTGCAGTGTGTGGTAGGAATCAATTCTTTTCAGACAAGGATTGATTGTTATGCAACATTGGTTGGAATACTATAAAGCTGGCCATACACGGGCCCGATTTCCCGCCGATCGACAGCAGATTCGATCACTGGGATCGAATCTGCTGTCAAATCGTTCACGCAACACGCTAATTTTCGATCTATTTCGGCCCGAAATAGATCGGTCCCGTAAGGAGCGCTAGCGGCGTACGACCGACGCAGGTATACATTACCTGAAGCTGGCTCCCGGCATCTTCTCCGCATCACCTCCCGGCTGGCATCTTCTCCGCATCAGCTTCCGCATCCCGGCATCCAGCATAACTTCCTGTGTCACTGCAGTGACAGCGGAAGTACAAATAGAGGGCGCTCTATTTCAACTTCCGCTGTCGCTGGAGTGACAGAAAGTTATGCAGGATGCCGGGATGCGGAAGCTGATGCAGAGTAGATGCCGGCCGGGAGCTGATGCGGAGAAGATGCCCGGGACCGGGCTTCAGGTAATGTATGCGGGGGCCCGGGGGGCGACAGCGGCGGCTCAGCAGATTGTGATCGGTTTTAGGCTGAAGTCGATTCACAATCTGTTTTCAGTAAAGGCAGCCATACGATCCCTCTCTGATCAGATTCGATCAGAGAGGGATCTATCTGTTGGTCGAATCTGATGGCAAATCGACCAGTGTATGGCTACCTTTAGTGTATGATCAGCTTAAGTGATAAAAATGTTGGACCCAGGCCAACCGCTGATACAATGGCAAAATAAAAGGGCTGCAGCGGTAGTAACTGCAAATGGGCCTCTGAACCCAAGGGTCAGTCAATTATGCTTTGAATAGTTTTATACATTAATAAGACACTCCCCTTCCAGTGCTTACACCATAGTTATTTTTCATGCTGTTTTTGCTATGAAAACTCTATATTAATTGGTTTACACTTAGAGTTGCTGTTTGTTTGTTTTTTATGATATCCATTCGTGAGATGAATCATTGCTGAATTGGTGGATCCTGGACGGACTATTGTTTCCCAATGTCCTACCAAACGGTCGATACAACCTTATAATATGGGTTGTCACCAGCTGGTAAGCCTCTTTCCTTTTTCTGGGTATCCATGATTGCAGAGCTGCGCCGCGACCCCAATATTTATTGTGGTGGAGATTTTCCTGCTCTTATTCTTTGTTGACTTGTCTTCTGTTTTTGGATTCTGTGCTGATTATATGTAATTTACATGAGATTGCGATTGGGTTGGTATCTGGAAATTAATGAAGAGATGTACAGGGGAGAGAGATTGTGGAGAGCTTTGTAGGTTAGGGTTAAGAGTTTGAACTGGATCCTCTCTTTAATTGGTGGCCAATGAAGAGCTTGACAGAGAGGGGCAGTAGAGGAAGATTGAGAAGATGAATGAGCAGCTGAATTCAGTACAGATTGGAGTTGTTCCAGCCTGTTCGTTGATAGTTCAAAAAGTAGTATGTTGCAGTAGTCCAGACGAGATATTATAAAAGCATGTATTAACATTTTAGTTGTGTCTTGAGTGAGAAAATGTCAGATGCGAGATATGTTTTTGAGTTGGAGATGACAGAAGGTGGTTAGGGAGTGAACTTGAGGAATAAAAGAGAGAGGAGTCAAATATTACCTCTAAGCACCGTGCTTTGGGAACTGAAGTTATGGGAGTGTTATTAACATTTATTGTTATTTCAGACAGAGTGGTGGACAGAGACGGTGGAATTATCATTAGTTCTAGTTTACTCATATTAAATGTAAGAAGTGAGAGAACATTAAGAAGGATATAGCAGACAAGCAGTCAGGAATGTGTGAGGAGGGAGTTAAGGTCTGGGGCGGAGAGGTACAGTTGTGTATCGTCAGCATATAGGTGGTATTGAAACCCAAATGAGTTGATTAACCTCCCTGGCGGTAAGCCAGAGCTGAGCTCGGGCTATGCCGCGCCGGAGGATTTCTCAGGGCCTGCTGGGGCGATTCGCCCCATTCAAAGTGCTGTGCGCGCAGCCAGCACTTTGCTAGCCGCGCGCACAGCTCGATCGCCGCCGCTCTGCGGCGATCGCCCGCACGCAGCGGCGAAAGAGGGCCCCCCCCGCCAGAGCCCTGCGCTGCCCGGACCAATGAGTTCCGGGCAGCGCTATGGGCTGGATCGAGTGCGCATGACGTCAGGACGTCGGCTGACGTCCATGACGTCATGCCGATCGTCGCCATGGCGACAGGAGAAGCCAAACAGGGGAACGCATTATATACGCGCTCCCCTGTTTGCTATTGATGCCGGCGACGATCGCACTAGAGGGCCACATGCGCCCTCTAGTGGTGTTTCATGTAGCTACCACTCTGGTAGCTTTACATGAAACAAAAAAAAAATACAAAAAAAAGGATTTTTGCCCATTTTTTTAAAAAAAATTAACCGCCAAGGAGGTCAATTGTAATGGGAGTGATGTGGAGGCTGCCATATTCATTTACTTTTAAACAATACCAGTTGACTTGCTATCCTGCTGATTCTCTGCCTCTAATACTTTTAGCCTTAGACCCTGAACAAGCATGCAGCAGATCAGATGTTTCTGAAATTATTGTCAGATCTGACAACATTATCTGCATGCGTGTTTCTGGTGATATTCAGACACTACTACATCCAGAGATCAGCAGGGCTTTCAGGTAGCAATTGGTATTGTTTAAAAGGAAATAAATATGGTAGCTTCCATATCCCTCTTGTTACAGTTGTCCTTTAAGTTGCCAAGACCATGCATGTAGATGGAAAAGAGGAGGGGGCCATGAACAGAACCTTGAGGAAACCCCACAGACAAAGGATGAAAAGATCTGATCTGAGTAATGCCGGGCATACACGGCACGTTTCTGGATGCAATTATGCACGGATCGAGCCACTGGCTCGATGCCGGCGCATCCCCGCTCGTCCGCGCGGATCGATTCCCGCTCGTCCCCGCCGGCGCTCCCTATCAGCCGCTCGGTGGGGATCGAGCAGGGAATCTATCCGGCAGGTCATCGGACCTGTCGGATATTATCAATCGAGCCCATCAGCGGCTCGATTGATAAGGAAAGTAAGTGCTGTGTATGCCCAGCATAAGAGACTGTGAAAGAGCTTCCAGAGAGATAGGAAGATAACTAGGAGAAAGTGAGGCCCTTTATTCCTACAGATGAAATTATCTGCATGAGTAGGGTGTGGTCAACAGTATCAAATGCTGGTAACAGGTCTAAAAGGATGAGTATGGAAAATTGACCTTTGGATTTAGCTGTAAGAAGATCACTGGCCACTTTAGCAATAGCTGTTTCTGTGGAGTGGTTAGAGAGAAAGCCAGACTGGAACAGATCAAGCAGGGATTTAGCAGATCAATAATGGCTTAATTCAGCATGTATATGGCATTCAAGTAATTTGGATGCAAATGGGAGAAGTTACACTGGGCAGTAGTTGGTGAGTGTAGTACAATCTAGAGATGTTTTTTAAAGTAGTAATGTCACAATAGCCTTTTTGAGTGGGGACAGAAAGATGGCAGTGGAGAGGGACAGGTTAAATAGCGATGTTAGCAGAGGCATGAGGGATGAGGATAGCTGCAGAATGAGATGGGAGGGCAATAGGATCCAAAGAACAGGTGGTTAGATGAGCTTGGATATTATAGAGGAGAGAGAATCTCCAAAGAGTGGAGAGAAGGCAGATCAATGAGTGGTGTGGAGGCTGCATGGAAAATTAACTTCGGATTTTGTTAATTTTATCAGTGAAGTATGTTGCATATTCTTCAGCTGATAAGCATGAAGAAGAAGGAGGAGGATGGGAACGGAGAATGGAGTTAAAGGTGCTGAACAAATGCTTTGGATTATGGGAATGGGAGGATATTAGGGATGAAAAATAGGACTGTTTGCCACAGAGAGTGCATATCTGAAGTTGTTTAAGGCTTTTTTTTATCTGAGATGAAGTCATCACTTGTGTTACTTTTCCTCCATTGATGTTCAGCTACTCTAGAAAACCTTTTCAACTGTTTAGTAGCTTTGGTCAGCCAAGGTTGGTGACTGACACAATGAGGTTGGTAAGAGGGGCGAAGTCATCAATGAATTTTGTGATGGAGCTTTTGTAGTGTGTATCAGCTTAGTCTGGGTCAGTGAAGGATTGTGTGAGGAGAGGTGCCCAGGCATTAGAGACAGATTGCATATCTAGGTTGCAATAGTTTCTGCAAGTATGTGAGTGTGCTTGTGCTAGCGTAGTAGGAAAAGAGGAGGGTAGTAGGAAAAGAGGAGGAGAGAGAGAAGTTAAGTAGTTTATGGTCAGAGAGTGGGAGCGGGTCGTTAGTAAAATCAGTAACAGGACAGAGACAAGTGAATACGAGGTCAAGAGTATGGCCATCAGTGTGTGTTGAAGCAGTGGACCACTGAGACAAGCCATAAGAGGAAGTGAGTGACAGAAGTTTGGTGGAGACGGAATTATTTGTATCAATAGGAATGTTAAAATCATCTATGATGATGGTGGGGATTTCAGAGGACAGAAAACAGAAGCAGAGCCTGGAGAGCGGTAAATAACCGTGATTTGGAGGTTAGAGGGGAAGTATAGTTGGACTGCATGGACTTCAAAGGATGGCAGGGAGACAGAAGGTATAGGAGTGAGTGGATTAAAGGACCATTTATCAGAGAGGAGAATGCCCACACCACCACCATGTTCATTCACACTTCAAGGAGTGTGGCTAAAGTGGAAGCCCCCATAGGAGAGGGCAGCAAGTGAGACTGTGTCAGAAGGAGTCAGCCAAGTTTCAGTTATCCCAAAGAATGTGAAGACATTGGAAGTGAAAAGATCATGGATGAAGGGCAGTTTGTTGCAGACTGAGTTGGCATTCCAGGGGCAACTGAGATAGGAGGGGGAGCATGGGGAAGAAATGGAATATTAATCAGGTTATAGCAATAGGGAGATGAGTTCAATTTGTTGCTAACAGTGTGATCAGCAGGGGAACATGAGGGTCCAGGGTTTGGTGAAATGTTTAAGGCAGCAAGGAGAAGGAGTAGGCATAGAGAGCAATGCAGACGGTAAGGTTTAGACTTATATTTAAACACAGCACAATAAGTAAAATGAGGTTGTAACAATAAGAAAATCTCATGAGAAGCAAGCTGTGGAGTAGATAAGTGAGAGGGTGAAATGTACAGCATATTGCTAACAACAGGAGGATATAGTGTGTAGGGATTTGAGGATGGCTGGGGAAAGCAGGCAGATAGTAAACACCAGATAAAACATTTTTACAACTAACCAGACAAGCAGAGTCTTGTGTCAGGTTCCTTCGGTTCCCTTCTGGTTCAATTCTGATGTAATTATGGCCTTTGTCATTTTGTTACACTTGGAGTTTAGATGCACTTTGATTTCAGATGCTAAAAACTGACCAGAGGTAAAAAATGACCTCATATTCTAGCTATATGCAAATAGGCTGCCTGCGTCTTAATTAGCAGACTGAATGCAGGTAAGATGGTGGAATGATTGAATGGGAGTTGAATGGGATGTTTTACAGTCAAGGTTGAGGATGATGGCGAAGGAAGTAGGAGATACGAGTTCGTGTTTCTGTACTTGTGGCAGAAAATGGTATCAAGAGGAACATCCCTTGCTGTACCTTTGACACTCAACAGTAGTCATGGTTGGGGATTTAGCAGTTAGGAACGCCCTTAGATGTAAGATCACAAAACTCCTCTCTATCTCTGTTGATGAGTTAAAAACTGCCAACAATGTCAACAGTTTTGGATTTTATTCTTTAATGTGAAGTTACAGCAAAAGGCCTCCTGTTTGATATTACCTGTATGGTGGTTACCTGTCCTGACAAAGAAGTGGGAGACTTTAAGGCTCAGAGAGGGAATAGTAGTGCAGGACGTATACAAAATGACAATCAGCCTCTCAGACTGATATATTCTCCTAACTCTTGGTCGCTAGAGGAATAAGTGGCATTTGCATGGACTAACTGAGAAGTAGGCAATTCATAGATGGAATGTTTTACACCTGAGCGGATCGTTCAGAAACAGCCTTATTAGTCCACTGACAGCACGTACAAAAGTACTACTGTCGGCTGAACATCCGCCCAGCGGGAGGGTCGTTGCCGGCGGTAGTGCGTGTGCACGTACATTTAGTCAGCTGCTTGGAGTTTGCAAAGGACCCCTCTACTTTGTCTGCCTAGTAACATTTTTTCTGTTTTTCTTTCTAGCTTGCTGCTGCTCACCCTCCTGTGTTATAATCCTTGTATAATTGTATACAAGGATTATAACACAGATAACATTATAATTGTATATAATCCTAACTGCATTATTTCTGCCTTGGTACTCAATGGTCTGCATCAATCTATTGAAATAACTAGGGGAATTGGTGTGAGACATGCAGGATTGTTATACAGACCACATCTATAGAGGCAATTACCATGAATTAGCCAAATGTAGTGCTAGTGGAGGTTATCTGCAGCACTTTGCTAGCTGCTTTCTACCAGCGAGGTGTCTGACGTCTGGGAGCTGAAAAGGTTTACTCAGTCAATACTGGCTTTGCTGCTGTGGATGTATAAGCCTCTCTGAAATGTATGCCACAAAAATATGTGGCACAGTTCTTCGAATACCCCTGTGTCATTGGCTTCAGCACTTTCTGCACAGCTTCAAGAAAGTATTTCTTCATGTGCAATGTGGGCTGTACCTTGTCCCCTTCAGCTACAGGTGTTTATAGATTTGCCTTTGTCCCTCATTATTTTATTGAAAATTGTATCAGGCTATTGAGATGGAAACAAAAAGCTGTATGGTGGTGTACAGTAAAGTAATAAATTATTTTAATACATACATGCATCTGTAACAAACACTAGTATGTACCAGTGCAAAAAAAAAAAAAAAAAAATCAACTATAAACAGTGAGCTAAAATGATTCTAGTCACACTGCACAGATGCTGACACACAGCTGACTGGTGGTACACATCATTTTGATGCATAATAATTGACTCTACTGTCAAGAAGAAAGATAACAGTGGTATGTCTTTCATTTTACTATGAACATCTGTGTACCGTGGTGTTTTCTGAACAAAGATTTTTTTAGTGGAGCAGTGTTCAGTTGACTGAGCAAAAATTTGGGTACCTGGCTCTTCTACTGACCACATATGCTATTGCTCCGTTGTTATTGCCTGATGAAGCGGGATCAAAACTGCGAAACGCGTTGCATATTTGGAGTTCATAAATAAAATATATTGACTGTCTTTACTACAGTCGTTGTGTGTCTACTTGGAGGAGGTAAGTCCACCACTACCTCCTCTATTTACCAATAATTTGTTTTTTTAAGCTCATTTAGCTTCCTTTTATCCTGTTGGCGCCTTTGTTCTCCTGCATAATATTGAGTCCACCCTGGGTGGAGGGTTGAACCCCCTTTTTCTCATCTACAGAGAGCAACTTCTTATTCCTGAGTGGGGTCAGGAAAATCTCCCCACCTGCCTTTACAGTGGTTGCCTACTGGTAACCCTGGTTTGTGAGTATTAATATTTACTCTATCTAGTAACCATTTACCAGTACATATTACACTATTTGGGCTCTTGGCGTTCCTTGTTTTTAGTGTCAACTGTGAGGCAGGGAACACACGATTGTTTTCGTGCGCGTTTTCTGCACAGAAAAACTGAGAACTCATGTTAATAAGTGGGCTAGTTCACACTTAATATGTTGTTCACACGCAGAAAAAAACAACTGACATTCTGCATCATGATTCTGCACATTTTGTCAGTTTTCTCTATCAATTACATCAGCTGCTGTGAAAAAACGAGCGCGTTTTCCTGCATAGAAACACACTTAGTGTGCAGAAAAAGTATGCAGAAAAACGCTCCCAGAAAACTGAAAGACAAGTGTGTTCCCTGCCTAAAGCTTTGTACATATGCACACTCAATGCCGCCCGACAGGGATCAGGACCTGATTCCTTGGGCAATATTGCAGGGCAGGGACTTTGCAGATGTGTTCATTGCAAGCAAGCAAGCAACGAGTTCTGCTCTATGCGGTTCTGGGGGGGGGGGGGGGCATGGGAGGGACATCATGCTGGGGGTGGGGTAAGTAAGGAGAACAATTCTCTCGGCCACCACTCGGCCAAAGTCAGCCACCAAGATGGACTGCAGGATGAGCAATCCAGAGGGGTCGGGGCCTTAAACCCACGTGCTGGATTATTGCCAGAGGAGGTTGTTTTTGGCCGCCTCAGCTAAGTTTTATCTAACGTGTACAGATCTTTAGGAAAGTAATTGGGAAATGGAAGGCCACAGGCACAGTTGCTCTTAAACTCAGGTCTGGTAGGCCAAGGAAAATACAGGATCAGCATTTGTAGAGAATTGTGAGAATAATTACAGACAACACACAGATCACCTCTGAAGACCTGCATAAACGTCTTGCAGCAGATGGTGTATCGCTACATCATTCTACAATTCAGTGCAGTTTGCACACAAAAAAAAATCTGTATGGCAGGGTGATGAGAAAGAAGCCATTTCTGCACTCACGCCACGACACGTCACTTTTTTATGCAAAAGCTCATTTAGACGAGACAGATTCATTTTGGAACAAAGTGCTTTGGACTGATGAGACACAAATGGAGTTATTTGGTCACAGCAGAAAGTGCTTTGCATGGTGAAAGAAGTATGCGGCATTCAATGAAAAACTTCTATCTACTCTCGGTGGAGGTTCCATGACTCTGTAGGGCTGTGTGGCTAGCTCAGGGCCTGGGTCCTTTGCTAAAGATGAGGTTCGGATGAATTCAACATAATATCAACAAATTCTGCAGGATAAAGTTCAAGCATCAGTCACCTAGTTGAAGTTACAAAGGGGTTGGATATTCCAACAAGACAATAACCCAAAACACAGGTAAAATCTATTGTATAAATGAAGAGGGAGAAGTACAACTTTCTGGAACTCTGCCACAGTCCCCTAATTGCAATATTATAAAAAATATATAGGATGATTTGAAGCAGACTGTCAATGCTCGGCAGCCATCAAATGTAACTGCACTGGAGAGATTTTCCATGGAAGAATGGTCTAAAAGGCCTCTATGCAGAATCCAAAAACCCATCAAAGGATGTAGGCAGCATCTAGAGGCTGTCATATCTGAATAAAAGCTTTTATATCTCAGTTGAGGTGCTCACATGTATGCATCTGTTTATTTTGCAATGATGCATACTGCATAGTACTTTTTGTTAATCCAATAAATTAAATTTAGCTGCAGAAATACTGCTGCAGTATGGCATGACATATATTAAAAGGCAGTTGCTACTTTGAAAGCTCAGCCAATAATATACAAAACAACAACAACAAACTTAAGAGGGGTCCCCAAACTTTTTCATATGAATATACTGTACATTTATATTTTGTGTGTGTGTGGTATACATATTTAAATGTGTTTATTTTTATTTTTTCAAGTGATATATTACATCAAATATATTTATTTATTTTTTCCAGTGATATATTACATCACTATACACCACCAACCAGTTAAGGTTAGAGAAACCGAGAGCCCAATATAGTGTAGTATGTTCAGCATAAAATTAGTAAAGATAATTAGTGAGAAGAGTATACTCACAAACGTGGGTTACCACAAAGGCAACCACTGTATAGGCAGGTGAGGAGATTAGACCTGTCCTCACTCAGGATTAAGAAGTTGCTCTCTGTAGATAAAAAAAGGGGTAGATCACCCCTCCACCAGGGGTGGACACGGTACAGCAAACAGGGAACAGAGGCGCCAGCAGGGTAAAAGTGGATAAAACCTTTAAAATTTGCTTGGAGGAAGCGGTGGACTTACCTCCATAAAGCAGAGACGAAAGACTGTCTGTATAATAGTAATCACATTTATTATATAGTACTATATAATAAATGTGATTACTATTATACAGACAGTCTTTCATGTCTGCTTTATGGAGGTAAGTCCACCGCTTCCTCCAAGCAAATTTTAAAGATTTTATCCACTTTTACCCTGCTGGCGCCTCTGTTCCCCGTTTGCTGCACCACCAACCAGTTGTTTAGTTGCAAACACAGGAACCGCTGTAGAGCATGATATGCATAGGAGAGTAGAGCCTCATGGCTGGCCACATGACTGCCTTAATGCCAGTCATCCCTGAATGGCTTGTAACCATTGCAGTAAAAGTTTGCCTGTAGATGACTGTGATTGAATGCTGGAGCTGTGTGCATAAGTATTTGAGATGTAAAGCAGTAACCTTAGAGTGGGAGAGAACACAGGCGATACAAAAACCTCTAAGGTGGCTAATATGCCACGGCTTTAAAATGTGAAAGGGCTAATGACATTTGTCAATAGTGTGTTAGGTCCACTAAAGCTGAAAGACATTGCTCAGGGCTCCTAAGGGATAAAGATAAGTGTATCTTCTAATAATGCTATAGATAGAGTATGCTATTCCTCAGTGGCTCCACCTCTGACTTAGGTTTGAATCTTGGCTGCTCCTATCCAGCAATCAGTATTTATTCCCTAACACTGCCGGGTGTCCTATTGAGCACGCCCTTAGTGGCTGCAGCTCTCAAGTGATTTGAGACTGACAGGAGAAACATGCTATACAAATGTTGGAATTATTAAAAAGATTGAGTTTCTTTGGTCTGCACAGTCATGCCTGATTGTTTCAAAAATATAAAATGTATACAGTTGTCCCTGAATGATGATGTTGAACGCAAACACAATTTACCACACTGAGAAACTGCTTCCTGTTCAAAACTTTCCTCGCCCCCTCATTACAACTTGAAACTACCCTACCCTACCCTACCTTTCCTCCTCTATACAGTGTTGCCTTCAAGGTACATTGAAAAAGATCCTTACCTGTCGAACAGTTAAGGTAGCCATACATCTAGCAATGATGGGCAGATTCGACCAAGAGAAAAATCTCTCTTTGATTGACTCTGACGGTGAGAGATTTGTCAGCTGCCAATACTCAGCAGGCCTATTCCCGATCAATTTCATGCTGAAATCCTCCACCTTGCCGCTGTATGTCTATGTATGTGTGTGTATGCATGTAATGTACAGTAGATGTGCTGTAATGTGCATTCATACATTACCTGTCCTGCGTTGCACTGACTGTCCATCTTTCGCCTCTGCTCAATTATCTGCCTGAACGTTGCCAGCGTGGCGCGTGTGTGATGTCGCACGCCGGTGCGCTATGTGTCGGCAGCGTGTATGCGGGTAATTGAATCGCAGCAGAAGAAGGATGGGCACCACAACACAGGACAGGTAATGTATAAATGCACATTTCAGCACATATACTTTATATGCATACATATACACACACAGTGCTGGGGTTTCATCGCTCGTCCCGTTACCGACACGCACCCGATCAAGCAAGTCGGTCATACATCTTGCAGCATGTCCAATCAACTAATGCAACCAATTTTGGCCGGGCATGCACTACACGGCACCAATTTTCATCTGATTTTGATTATAATAATTGAATCGGATGATCGATCGTCCGCCAAGTTGCCTGATGTATGACTACTTTAAAGGGACTCCGAGCAGTGCAGTAACTATGGAAAGATGCATACCATTTTGAAGCTCTCTTTCTCCTCTTTCCATTGATCTTGGATTCCTAATTAAGCATTGTATTACACAGGATGACACTTTCCCCAGTGTCGGCAGCTCCATTCAGCGCAATGCAATGATATACTGTACAAGGAACCCAGGGGGATATAATTACAAACATCATGCTGGTAGGTGTGAGGATATAATTAATTAGTTGTGGGTATGCTTAAAGGAAACCAGAGGCCCCAGAAAAAAGGTTTTATACATACCTGGGGCTTCCTCCAGCCCCATACGCACGGATCGCTCCCACGCCGCCGTCCTCCGCTTCCTGTATTCGGCGGTACCGGGTCCCGTAGTTTCGGCCAGTTGGCGGCAAGATGCGGCTAATTGTCCGCATCACAGGGGCTCCCGGCATACACTTACGCGTGCAGCTGCATACTGAGCAGCCGCACGCGTAAGGGTATGAAGGGAGCCCCTGCTCATGTGGACAATTGGCCGCGTCCGCCGGAAGTGACGGGACCCAGTACCGCCGATACAGGAAGCGGTGGACGGCGGCGTGGGAGTGATCTGTGCGTATGGGGCTGGAAGAAGCCCCAGGTATGTATAAAAGCTTTTTCTGTTTTTTTTTTTTAGTTCCTCTCTGGTTCCCTTTAAAGGCATACCCACAGGCACTGCTCGGAGTCCCTTTAAGACTCAGGTTAACTTACAATTTGAAAACAATGAGCTCCCCTTTGAACCTATTCTAACAATAATATTGTTGATATATTGATTACCACTGACCAAAGTAGTTTAAATGCCTCACTTTATCTTCCCCCACCTTCTTAGAGGTCTACTTTAGCAGCAACACTGTGCTTATAGATTGTATTACTAGGGATGCAGCCCCTGGTACCAGATGATAGGCAAACCTCAGGTTACCGGAGTGAACGTTCCCACATTCATAGTAAATTACTTTCTGAGTACACAGATAGTACCATCTCAGGGAATTATCAGGTATAAATGTGTGTACAATCATTTTTCTATTATAGGGACTCATGGAGAATAACAACTAATCTAAACTAGCCTCATTACGTTCTTGTTAACTGACTATTAAATATGTCACCAAATATAGCATTGAATACCTGTATATAATGCACACTGATGTATCCCCTGTTGAGATTATATTCTTTATCATTTTGTCAATGTATGTTCAATCAACATTTTAGCAAGACAAAGCTTTCTGTTGAAACTTCGAGAACCCATAAAAATTATTGAAACTAAACTATCAAAAGGGTTAACTTATTAAACCATGATGACATTATAACAACATTATAACAACCTTATGATTTCACTACTGCAGAGACAATGCAGACCAAATAAAAAGCTTTTTAGAGAATTGAGTTAAAAAAAAACAAAAAAACAAATGTATTAGAGGAATAAAGCAGTTGGCTGAGCAGCTAAGTTTCACATAACATAAGTTGTAACTGAATTACTTTCTTTGTGAGCAAAGGTTGGTAAGGAGGTTTTAATAGATATAATCTTATTCCTCACTGCAGAGGAGATTCCCTTAGGACCAGTGAACTTCAGTACTAGCATTTGAGCAATACTGTTTTAACTAGACTGTAATATCGGAACAACATTTTTCCCCTTTTTTGAAAATATTGCAAATTTAAAAATCCTAAAGTGCTGACTACATTTGTTCTGTTTCTTCTGAACTTTCATACATAATTTATATACTGCATCTACTATCACTTATTTATAAGGTATAAAGGCATTATGAAGAATGTGGGGACAATAGACCCATACACAGAATAGAACAGTAGAAAGGATGAATGGACTCTGACCCGCACAATATTTCTTTTAGTTGCAAAGATTGCTTTTTCAAAAGTACTAATGTTTTAGTTTACATCTGTATTACAGGGAATCTGAAGTAAGAGGGATATTGAGGGTGATATATTTATTTTATTTTAAACACCAGCTGTTGTCCGGCTATACTGATGATCATCTGCCTCTAATATTTTTAGTTATATACCCTGAACAAGCATGCAGATCAGGTGTTTCTGACAAAGAATGTGTCCTATGGGAGAGTCCTATGGGAGAAAAGCGCTTTACAAATGTTATTGTATTATTGTTGATTATATTGTAAAAAACTGACACGATTAAGTACCGTATATATTTGAGTATAAGCCGACCCGAGTATACGACAACCCCCCCCCCAACTCAAGTATAAGCCGAGACCCACAATTTTGGGTCATTTTTTTGGGCCTCAAAAACTGGGCTTATACTCGAGTATATACTATGCCTGTTTCAGGTGTGTGGTTCAGACACCACTGTTGCATGAAATATCAACAGGATAGCCAGGCAACTGGTATTGCTTAAAAGGAATAAATATACCTTTTGCTTCAGACTCCCTTTAACCGCTAAATGACCGCTCCACGCCGATTGGAGTGAGTGGAGCAGCAGCCCCAGGACCACTCCATGCCAATTGGCGTAAGGTGCTAGGGGCGGAGATGTGCACCGATGTGCGCACATCCCCACTTGAATGTGCACACATCCCGCTTGAATGTGCACTCCACTCTGACATCAGCCTCCCAACGCCGATTGCCGTCTATTTACTTGGTACAGCGCTGCGATCTACGGCAGCCAAAATACAGCCATCCTGTCAGTAAATGGCTTCTGAGACCAGGAAAGAGATATAAAGGGTCAATAATTCAAAGATTTGAGCTCTGACATACTTCATTGAAGGTGTCATTGAACAGTGACAATGAAACAGTAAAAACTTAAAAACTACATATAAATATAAAATAAAACTGTGGGATATAAAAAAAACAACCTATTTTTAGGAAAACGAGGATAAATATAATTGTTTTTCTCATCAGTTTATTTTCACCTTGGATATCCTGTAAGCCTGAAATAAAAGCAGTTTAACTTCCCTGAGGCTTCTTGCAGCCCCCTGCAGTCATCCTGAGCATGTGCTGTCCTTTCATGATCTTCTCGTCAGCTGTATCCAGGGACGGGCTCACGACTAATCACAATTCGTAATTAAAATGAGGCGTAATTGCCGCAGCTGTGCAACTGGATGGAAATGATGGATGATTGGACACGTTGCAAGCCTCACTACGCGCACTTCCTCCTTCAAGCTGGAAGGAGGAAGTGCGCCGTGGTGAGGCTTGCAACGCGTTCAATGTGACATGTGCAAGCTATTTGGAGCATAGGCAGGACGGAGGAATTGTGGGAAAATAAACTTTCATCATCCAGCTGCACAGCTGTGGCAATTACGGCTCATTTTAATTACGAATTTGAGTCCTTACGGACTTGTGATTAGTCATGAGCCCATCCCTGGCTGTATTGCCCTCCAATCAGCTGTATGTGCGGCCCTGCACCTCCTCAATGCACGGTGCATGGCAGCATTCTGTTCATGCGTAGTATGGAAATATCTCTACTGTGCATGCACAGAGTGCTCGTGGCTGCTTCCCGCAGGATTGAACAGGATTTTAAACTTAGTGTCAGGAGACAGAATACGATGAAATTGCGGCTATGGTAGGAACTGAAGTTCCGTTATTCTATAACCAAACTCCAGTTTTCTAAGTTAGTGGTAGGTAAACAGATTAGTGGCAAGAGATAGCAGCAAAGGTTAGGTGTTATGTGTAGGTCGGGGATATGGTGTTGGGGTAGATAGGGGAGGGGTAATGTGAGAGTTGGGTTAGTGTAATGATCCGCTCAGCTGGATGCACTGGCAGACAGCTGTTTGACCATTCCTCTAGTCTGTGGGCTGCAGGTCTCTGGAAGAGAGACCTGTCTTTCCATTACAAGTTTCTGGTCTGTTCTGCTGCTGAGGAATTTGCATACACTCGTTATGCAAATCCCCTACCTGCCTCCTTTCATGACTAAAGAGCTATGTTTCCCGGAGTCTTTTGCTGGTCATAAGGGTTAGTCCTGTGGAACACTCTTGGAGTGTCAGCCTTGCTCACTGTTTGAATATTAGTTTAGAGTATTTCCTGAAACTGCACTAGGCAGATTCCCTAGTGCAGCTAGGATTGCATATCTGTTTTGTTTGTCTGTTGCGATTGTCCTGTCCCAGCGGTGGTCGACAGGAAGTCGTTCTGATCTTTGTTCTTGGAGTATAGCTGGAGCAGCGGTTGCTACCAGCCATCTCATCTGTTCTGTCTTGCCAGGATCGCACTCGCCTTGCGCTAGTGCTGTGGATCCGTCTGATCTCCATCTCTCTTTCTATACTTGGATCGCACTAGCCTCTTGCGCTAGTGCTGTGGATCCTTCTGTTCTGTCTTCCTGGATCGCACTAGCCTATTGCGCTAGTGCTGTGGATCCTATCTCTCGCTTATTCCTGTTTTCGTGTATCTGTCTTGTCTGCTACGAACGCTTGCTGGAGGCTCGGTGAGGTAACCGTTAAGCAAGCGCTCGCGTCCTCTGTTTCATGTTTGTCTGTCCGTGGTTAGTTAGGCATGCTTGTCTCTGTTGTGCTTATCACGCGGAGACTGCGCATAAACGCGTGCACTGTTGCGAATGAGTGCGGTGTTCGCGTTTAGCTAGCGTTTGTTGTTTTCCTCTTCTCATTGTATGATTTACTGTGCCTTTGCTACTCTTGTGCTCTGCCTTGCTGTAGCCTTGTGTCACCTCTGGCAATCGCCTCTCTCGCGATTGCGTTCCTGCTTCATATCTGCTGTTGTGTATGCACCGTCGTGGGTTGGCGACTAGTTTGGTGCACACACATATAATCTGTCCCTGTGCTCATTCCCTTCCGCAATCGCTTCTCTTGCAATTGCGTTCTCACTTGGTTTCTTCTGTTGTGTGTCCACCGTCGCAGGTTGGCGGCTAGATTGGTGGACATACATACATTCCTCATCTGTGCTTATTCGGTCTTGTGTCGCTGTTAGCAATCGCCATCTCTGGCGATCCTTCTCACTTTCTCTTCATGGCTGTGTGTTCATCGTCGCAGGGTGGCGACTAGTTTGGTGGACACACATACTCTCTGTCGCTTTGATCTCTCTCTTTCAGGGCTATCTTGCCCTGCGTTTCTTCCCTTTGTGCAATTCCTGTCTGGCGTGTGTGGCAGGGTAGAGGAGCTGTTCCTCTGCACTCCACAGCTTCACCTGCCGACAGGAATTTCCCTCTACAGGTGCATTGCACCTTTTGCTGGGTTCCCTCAAATTACACGCTTGTGGAGGATTTCCGCAGTGTCAGCGCACGTCTTGTGCGCTGATCACGGAGAGAATTCCACAATCGTTACAGTTAGGTTATGTGATAGTAGAATAGTAAAGTTATGTGTATATCCGTTTACATTTTAACTCGTGGCTTTTTTAAACATATTCCCATTGAAGAGTGCCTCAGCAGAGCTGCTGTCAGAGCATGAAAGCTAGATTTCAGTAAAGGAAAAGATGCTGAGGGAGTCTGAGAGGAAATGAATGGAAAACTAATTTGTTACAGACTGTTAGGGAAGTGGTTATATTTTGTGTCTTAACAGTGTTAGATTGAATTATGGTGTAGCATGCATCATCTCACAAAATAAACAACCTAAACTTTGGGAACTACAGGATATGTTAATATTCTGTTTAAATTCCATCAATTTCAATTAAAGTGAAGCTTTTGTCATGTAATCCCTTCTACTGATGAGTGGGGCTTTTTTCACATCTATTTTGAACCATATAAGTAGCCATGGATATGTTCTGTCATTACTTGCTAAAACACCAATAGATAATGGTGCAGTGTTAATGGTGATTGGCTATCAGATGTGTTGCTGGGGGCACCCTACCTTCATTACTTGAAAAATCTATCTAAATGTCTTAAAGTGGTCTGAAAGTCAGGATTTATACTTTGCTTTAAAAAATTCCTCACAGCTTGAAAGCTACTATCCCAGAATTTTTTTTTTAGCAGAACATCACTGAAATGGTTAAACAAAGCACTTTGTTCTGCTATTCAGCTTCAAATCCACATCCAAACTGGAGATAACAGTATCTTTGTTTGCATTCCAATGATGATACATGTGTGTAAACACAGAGTAACAAGTGAAAAGGAGCTCTCTGTGAAGCTCTCTGTGTGAATATTTGTATGTTCTGTTATTAGTTGTTATAGGTTATCTTTAATTTCCATACTTGTCAGCATTAGGACCCTTAGGACCCTTTTACAGAAAAAAAGCGCAATCAGCATTGCAAACGCACTGCAATAGTGATGTTCACTATTTACACTCAACAAATCACATGTGATCTGAAAAATTAAATCGAAATGTGATGAGTGTAAAAGGGCCCTTTCTTTGCATTATGTCCTAGGAGAAATGTGCAAATCCCCCCCCCCCCCCCCCCTCATCATTTATCACAGGATCATGATGGTTGTATATAATACAGGATCTTTAAAGGTGTTATTGCTGCATTGGTTACACGAAAACAGATATTGGGAGGTGGTTTCTAGTCTTTCTTGATACATATGTATGCAAACTTGCAACTGGATCATAACTTAAAGAGAGTCTGAAGCCATATTAAAAATAGCTTTTTACCTTATATTCAGCAGGGGCATGTTTGCCCCTGCTAAAACGCCGCTATCCCACGGCATAACGAGGGGTCTTTACCCCCCAAATCCCCCCTGCAAAATCCACGACTCTCTTTAAGCGATAAATCACAATACAGAAACAGAGCAGAAAAATAGCTAAATCTAATTTTGATTTATGGTTGAACTATAAAAGTTTAATTCTTAGAAACACAATAAATTACAGCTGCATAAAAACTGCAAAAAATAGATGTTCAGTGCACTCACCTATGTTTAAACGGTTCCAGATCCTTGTATTGCATATATTAGTCCCTTAAAACTTCACGATCAGAATCAGGGTCGTATATATATGCATCAGTCTTTGTTTTTATGCACCAAAATACACAATTCCTTTGTACTGTTCTAAGTACACAGGGTGACGTGTGAGGACAGCTAGTGGACAAAAAGTAAAATTAAAATACATTACAAAATACATCCTTTATAGTTATTAACACCTTACTGCCCACTACCCTTCTACAATAGTTACCAAAATAAAACACTTGTTAAAAAAGAGCCAAAATGACATTAAAAAAATGAGTCTCTAAAGTAACTATTTATTTTGATATGTGTCATGAGGTTATATTACTGTTATTTTTGCAAATAAGGGCTTGTAATTATTGCTATAGTATAAACACAAAAAGTAAAATCCACCTTTATTTCCAAATAAAATATTGTCACCATACATTTGACTAGGAACATAATTTAAATGTTGTAATAACCAGGACAAATGGGGAAATAAAATGTGTGAGTTTCATCTACGGTAGCACTTGTTATTTTAAATTATACTGGCTAAAAACAGAGAAATAATTACTTTTTCAAATTTCCTTTCTTATTCACTTTAAATGCATAGGAATTAAAATAATTTTAGCATCCAAAAAAGCATAGTTTGTCCCGCAAAAAAAAATATAGATTATTTAGGTGTGATAAGTAGCGATAAAGTTATTGGCGAATGAATGGGAAAAGTGTGAAATGTGAAAATTGCTTGTGTCCATAAGGTACACAAAACAGTATGAAGAAGCACCACTATAAAGCATAAATAAGGCGTTTGAAGACCTCATCCCTGTGTCCCAAGATGTATACAGAATCTGTGTTTGCGTCCATTAGGTTAAAAAAAACACTGAGTGCTTAAAGTGGACCCAAATTAAAAATACAAGATTTCAGAAATAAAATCTGTTTTCTAAATTATAATGATAAATAGCAGCTTTTTTTCAGCTGCATGATGACAAATACAAAATATTTTACATTTATTGGAGGAACCCCTCCCTTCCTTTCATATTGCCGGGATTTTTCCGGCAAACTGGTGGAGGAGATAAAAAAGAAAAACAAAACACAGGCTGCTACTGATGATGTCACAGGGGAGGTGATCTCAGCTTGTGTGAGATTTCACATAGACGACACCCCTGTGAGGGAGGGTAGCTGATGACAAACATACCCATGATCTAAAACCTCCTACTAAGCTCAGAAGTAATGGCTGCCACCTGTATAACCCAGTTATTAAAAGAGAAGGGTGAAAAGCATGCACTGAAATGCTCAAAGGCTTAAAGTAGTGTTTATTTATCTTTGTATGTGTCAGAGTGGTGCAACAAAAATATTTTGAATTAAAAAAGTGTTTGATTTGGGTCCGCTTTAAGTGGCTAAGGACTCCCGATGCCCAAGGATGACTGATCTCAATTTTCAAACCCCTTGACCGGTCAAACAATTGTCTCCTCATCGCTGGACTTAAGTTCGGTGCCTTCGTTTCCCCAAAACCCTGCTCATTTCATAGCTCTGTGTGATGTTAGCTTTGTAAAAATACATTAAATAAGTTGTCTACTGCACGATCTACTGCTAAGCATTCCTGTGTTTATTTTTATTTTTTTAAATTAAGAATTTAAAAAATTGCATTGCTTCCTCCCCCAAGCCCTTTTAACCCCTTTTCCACCATGCCCTGTGGTATGACTAGAAACACTTTGGTTTTTAAAGAGAACCCGAGGTGGGGATCTTAGAATAAAATCTATACACAGAGGCTGGGTCTGGCTATAGTGCCCAGCCTCTGTTGCTATTTGAATCCCCCCTAAGTCCCCCCTGCGCTCCGCTCTAGCCCATAACTCACAGCCGCGCTGTCGGGCTGTGTTTACCTAGCTAATGTCACTCACGCCGCTCCCTCCGCCTCCTGCAGAGCGCCGGTCCCCGCCCGCGTCCCTTCCTTCCAATCAGCGGGGAGGGAAGGGACGGGGCGGGGTCCGGCGCTCTGCAGGTGGTGGGGGAGCGGCGTGAGTGACACTAGGGAGGTAAACACAGCCCGCTGCGACACGCTGCATGTTGACAGCGTGGCTGTAATTTATGGGGGAGAGCAGAGCGCAGGGGGGACTTAGGAGGGATTCAAATAGCAACAGAGGCTGGGGACTATAGCCATACCCAGCCTCTGTGTATAGATTTCATTCTAAGATCCCCACCTCGGGTTCTCTTTAAGGGGAAATAACATGTGGTAGGGAAATGGATAAAGTACAATATTTGTGTACCTGCGATATGATTGGTATTTTTATTCACTCACTACACAAAACGCCAAGAGCCACTTTGCTCCATATTTTAAGATAAGAGCTTGAAATATTCTATGCAATATTCTATGCAATTTTACCATATTATTTAATTTCATACAAAGTACCATATGAAGATGACATTTTGCATTATGTTCTAGTGCACCCAGTGCTGGGCCGAAATTACGCATGAGAGTAATTACGCATCGTAATTCAATGTAAATTTACGCGTAAGCGTTACGCGTAACTTACGGTCTTACGCGTAATTATTTACGCGTAAGACCGTAAGTGGTATCGTAATTACACTGTCTACCGTAATTGCTAGGCATGCGTAATTTTACGAACACTTACGCGTAATTTTACGCGTAATTACTAACGTAAAATCTCCCATTTTCTAAGAGTAGCCAATCAGTCAACATCCTAAGCAACCAATAGTATTTTCTCCCGCCCTTCAGTATAAGCGTACGTTTTGACGCATACGAATGATATGTACGCAATAACTGTCACATTGACGGCTATTGCGTACATATCGTCCGCATGCGTCAAAAAATATGCATTAATGGGTATTACGGCACTACGCGTAACATCGTAGTGTAAGCGCCTTCATTACGGTATCCTTACGCGTAATTGCGTAAGTTTACGCGTAATTACAGTGATGTACCGTAGATAATTTCCTACGCCGTAACCGTAATTGCGTAATGCGTAATAGCGTAAAATTACGCGTAATGATCCGTAAGCGTAGATTTTTCCATTACGAGCAGCACTGAGTGCACCATTCGGTTATGCATTGTAGTATTTTATGAACATTTTTTGTGACTTTAATTATGAGAATCTCCTCATTATCTTTATACATCACTTTTGGGATCTCTTCTTTCTTTTTTGATCGATTATTTTTTTTAATGCAAATTGGCCTCATATTGATGATTGCGCTTTTCTTGTATTAATACATTTGATCTTAGTGCTTTTTTAGCACACTGGCATTTTGGTTATGAATCAAATAAACATACTGATTAAAATAAGATAAATGTGAAAGATACTAGAGCAAGAACTGCAATACCACACACAGTAACTGGATACAAATATATATTTTGTATTTAAATATTTGGTGTCACTGAAGATTCCCATCAGTTCATCTTAACTAAAATATACGCTCACTTCTTTTCTACTGTCTCTCTCAAATGACAGTGTGTCCTCTTTTGCACTAAGATGCTGACCTTATCACTTTCACAAATGACTGGCAGTCCACCTCACAACAGACTTAACCACTTAAGCCCACAGGGTTGAAATTTTTTTGCATCTGAGCAACTTTCACCTCCCATACATTTGCTAATAACTTTATCACTACTCGGCACAATGAATGGATCTATATCTTGTTTTTTTCGCCACCAATTAGGCTTTCTGTGGGTGATACATTTTGCTGAGAATTAATTTATTGTAAATCCATTTTAACAGGAATATTAAGAAAGAATGGAAAAAAAACATTATTCCTCAGCTTTTGGCCATTATAGTTTGAAATTAATACATGCTACCATAATTAAAACCTATGTACTTTATTTACCAATTTGTCCCGCTTATTACACCATTTAAATTATGTCCCTATCACAATGTATGGCGCCGATATTCAATTTGGAAATAAAGGTGCATTTTTTCAATTTGCGTCCATCACTATTTAGAAGCCCATAATTTAATAAATCATAATGATATACTCCTTTGACATGCATATTTAAAAAGTTCAGACCCTTAGGTAACTATTTATGTTTTTTTTTTTTTTATTGTAATTTTTTTTATTTTTTTTTATTTAAACTTGTATGTGGGTATTTTTTGGTGTGGGAGGTAAACAGGTTTTTTTTAATGTATTAAAATTTATTTATTTAACACAAAGTGTGTTTTTGGTGTAATTTGCTATTTGGCCACAAGATGGCCACAGTCCAAAAAGCCCTGGGAGCGATCAATCTCGCTCCCAGGCAGAAGAAAGGAGACCAGAGCTCAGGAGCTGAAGAGACGCTGTCGGCTTTTCTCCGGTGGGGTCCGATCAGCAAAAGGGATTTATAATCCCTTTCACTGATCGGTGGGCTAATGGCCAGCAGCGGGGGCGTGCACGGGGGGGGGGGGGGGCGCGGGAGCGCGCACGACCCGCGGGAGTGCGCGCAGCCTAACTGGACGAAAATTTTCGTCCAGTTAGGCTGAAGTGGTTAAAGTGGACCCAAATTAAAAGTAGAAGATTTCAGAAATAAAATCTATTTTCTAAATTATAATAATAAATAGCAGCCTTTTTTCAGCTGCATGATGACAAATATCAAATATTTAACATGTATTGGAGGACATTTAACATATTGCCGGGACAGAATCCGGCAAACTGGTGGAGTAGGTGGTGTCCGGCAAAGGAGGAATTGCTAATGGCTGCCACCTGTATGACCCTAGTTATGAAAAGAGAAGGGTGAAAAGCATGCACTAAAATGCTCATAGGCTTGAAGGAGTGTTTATTTATCTTTGTATGTGTCAGAGTGGTGCAACTAAATATTTTGAATTAAAAAAATGTTTGGTTTGGGTCCACTTTAAAAGGGAACCTAAACTGAGAGGGTTATGGAATCTTCCTTTTAAAATAATACCAGTTGCCCGACTTTCCTGCTGATCCTGTGTCTCTAATACTTTTAGCCACAGCCCCCTCAACAAGCTTGCAGATCAGGTGCTCTGACTGAAGTCAGATTGGATTAGCTGCATGCTTATTTCAGGTATGGGATTCAGCCATTACTGCAGCCAAAGAGAAGAGCAGTACTGCCAAGCGACTGGTATTGTTTAAAAGAAAACATCCATATCCTTTACCATCATATCCATATCCTTTAACTATTCATATCATCCCCTTGGTAGAAAACATGTACAGTGACTCTACTACTGTAGAATTGATGAGACCTTCCCATCTACTTTTAAAACTATAGTATAAACGTATCAAAAGCTTTGGAAGTCTGTCTTTGCCCAAGTATTATATTCATGCATGCGGCAAAACACTACTGGGTTCATTTACTGAGTAGCAGGGGTTAAATACATGTGATAAGGCTCTGCAAAAAAGATCTAGGTACCCACATTTTGTATCTCTGTCTGTAGGGGCCATTAGGAGCCAGAAGTAAAGCCTGAAATATTTTAATATCTGTATAAACTTTTAATACCTGAATTATCAAATTTTGCTAATCTGAACCTAAGCTTTTAGAGACTTCATAGTACCAGGATATGAGTCTTCACTCTCTGGTGCCCATTAAAGCATGTAGCCAGACATGATAAAAGCATTTAGCTGATTACTTTATAGGGATGGTCAAATTCCAAATTCATACACAAATATACACATGTTGTATGCAAATTTATTCAGCTTGAAAATGGACCAATCTAATTTAAACTGCCTTAGATTTGATAATTTGATAATCGCATTTTGAAGCTGCCTACATTTGCATACACAATTTGGATAATCCTGCAACAGCACAAAATTAGTCACTGACCATTCCCTACTACTGCAGTATTACTGCAGTACCGTCTTAACAACATTTGAAGCATCTTTTAGGTGCCTTTTACACTTAATATGTTGCCACATACCTAAAATGGTGAAAATGTCACATGCCATCGCAGGAGCAGTGATAGCCCTATGGAGCTATCAAAGTGAATTGTGCATTGTGGTGCAGTGGGTCCTGTCACGGTAACGCACTGCATACAGTGCGTTACCAGGAAACTTGTCAGTCAACTTATTTAGTCAGTGTTTACCCATTTTAAAATATTTCCTCTCCCTGATTTACTTTCTTCTATTTATCACACGTGGCTGGATAGTGTGCTGGTTAAGTGCTGCCTCTGACATAGTAGACCAGGGTTTGAAACTCGGCTGGCTTTATAAGCCAGCACCTATTCAATAAGGAGACCTAGGGCAAGACTCCATAACACTGCTACTGCCTACTGAGCATGTTGGTGCTTTGAGTCCACCAGGAGAAAAGTGAGATATAAATGTTCCATGTCTTGTAATTTTTACTGTTGGCAAGGAGCACCACTGTGAAAGGTTTGTTTTTTTGAGTGTTCTGCAATCTGCAGAAACAACAAAAAAGGCTTCATAACTAAATTACCTAGGCTAAATGTCACTTGTAGGGTAGGGTTATATACCATTGTACAGCAATATGTATAAATAGGAAATGTTTGTGATGCACACACTAGGATTATTAGTGTAAAACTGAATATCTTGAATAATTCACTACGTTCTACTAAAATGATTGTCCCTCCTCATTTTGGAGGCACTTAATCAATGAGTGATGGCGAACAGACATACAGTACTTATTGGCTCCCAGCCAAGCAGCTTGTCCAAGCAGAGTCTACTCTATGTAGAGGAGGCAGGAAGAGGACATGCAAGTGTCAGTTTGCTCCTCCAGCAGTAACATTGGTCCACGGGCAAGAGTGATCCGTTCTGATTGATCTCTACAGGGGAGGCCAGCAACATTGTGGGCCAACTTTACGCGTACGTACAAAATGGGCGCCCGGACAAAAAGGGTGCGGGGTGTAAACGCTAATTAATAATTAATCATTAATAGCGTTTATAAAAATAGTGTGCAATATTTCGTTTACAAATAATGTTTTACAAAATTATAAATCATTAAATAATGTTTATGAAATCGGCAATTGTGAAAACGTTAATCTTCCCTGTTTCAAAAGTTAAACTTATAATTACGTTTATTAAAAAAACAATAATATATGTTTAATTGTTATAATTGTATATTATTGTGAATAACCTTCATTTATGGTTTGTTCTTATAATAAAATCTGAAAATATTCTTTATAACGATGATATAAATATAACTACGTTCGTAATAAGTGTTGTAAAACATTATTAAGTATTACTAAAATTTTACTAAAACTATACCTAAGCCTAGTCTTACACAGAACCCTCCCTGTACCTATCCCTAACCCCTAGACCCCCCTGGTGGTGCCTAACCCTAAGACCCCCCAGGTGGTGCCTAACCCCAAGACCCCCCTGGTGGTGCCTAACCCTAAGACCCCCCTGGTGGTGCCTAACCCTAAGACCCCCCTGGTGGTGCCTAACCCTAAGACCCCCCTGGTGGTGCCTAACCCTAAGACCCCCCTGGTGGTGCCTAACCCTAAGACCCTCCTGGTGGTGCCTAACCCTAAGACCCCTCCTGGTGGTGCCTAACCCTAAGACCCCCCCTGGTGGTGCCTAACCCTAAGACCCCACTAGTGGTGCCTAACCCTAAGACCCCCCTGGTGGTGCCTAACCATAAGACCCCCCTGGTGGTGCCTAACCCTAAGACCCCCCTGGTGGTGCCTAAACCTAAGACCCCCCTGTTGGTGCCTAAACCTAAGACCCCCCTGGTGGTGCCTAAACCTAAGACCCCCCTGGTGGTGCCTAAACCTAAGACCCCCCCTGTTGGTGCCTAAACCTAAGACCCCCCCTGTTGGTGCCTAAACCTAAGACCCCCCTTTATTATGTGGATAATAATGTTTTACTAATTGTGGCTGCAAAAAATATATTGCAATTTACGTGACGTACTGATTGCTTTATTTTGTGAATAATAATGTTTTACACACAGTAAGGGATAAAACTTTAAATAATGTTACATAGTTACATAGTTACATAGTTATTTTGGTTGAAAAAAGACATACGTCCATCGAGTTCAACCAGTATAAAGTACAACACCAGCCTGCTCCCTCACATATCCCTGTTGATCCAGAGGAAGGCGAAAAAACCCTTACAAGGCATGGTCCAATTAGCCCCTAAAGGGAAAAATTCCTTCCCGACTCCAGATGGCAATCAGATAAAATCCCTGGATCAACATCATTAGGCATTACCTAGCAATTGTAGCCATGGATGTCTTTCAATGCAAGGAAAGCATCTAAGCCCCTTTTAAATGCAGGTATAGAGTTTGCCATAACGACTTCCTGTGGCAATGCATTCCACATCTTAATCACTCTTACTGTAAAGAACCCTTTCCTAAATAAATGGCTAAAACGTTTTTCCTCCATGCGCAGATCATGTCCTCTAGTCCTTTGAGAAGGCCTAGGGACAAAAAGCTCATCCTAATTAGTTTTAATTAGTTAAATAAGATAAATATGTTTAGTATTTTTATAAACGTTATTCGGCACGGGTGCATTTTATAAACGTAAATCACCACAAGCACACTTATAAATCATTAAAAATCTCCGGGCGCCGTTTGTAAACGTTATTTAGGTCCGGCGCCCTTTTTTCCTGCTCGGCGCCCATTAAACGTTATTTATTATGAGAGTGAATTGCGGCGCCCTTTTTGTCCACTAGCTGCCTGCGCCCTTTTTTCCCGCTTCCCAAATTTACACATTTTAGATTCCTGGCTGAAACGTTTAAGAACAATTATTTTGGCCAAACAATATCTAAACTGTGTACATAGCATTGAGCCTTAGATGCTACTCAATCCCTTTCCTGAGGAAAAAAATATAAGAAGTGTTTTCCAAGTATCTATTTTCAAAAGTATATTTATACATTTTAAAATTATCACCTTGGCGTTTGGAGATATGAAATACAGATTAACAAAAGCAATTAGGGGATATAGAATAACATGAAACAGAAATTCCTAATGGCAATATCAATATCTTACTTCCTGGAATATTGCTTGTAAATCTAAACTGATTAAGTAGAATGTGTTTATTTAAATTGTCTGTATTAATTTACTGTTGTCAGCTAATTTTCTAGTTACCATTTAAATGCTGATCTATTGTCTAATGCGGGAGAGAAATTAGAATTGCCCAAAAGGAATAAGTAAAAAGGAATCTCCAAAGCCAACCATAATTATTGTCTATTAGCTATTACAACTGGAGAAAGTGACTTGTTTATAGATTAAATCTGAAGTAAAATCCTAGCTGGAAGATGCACTAAGTTTATTAATTTGTATGGTTTTATTGTTCAGGCATAAAACTGATACCAAGGGCTAACTTCTCTGAAGAAACATGCACAATCAACTCAGAGACGTAGCTAGGGTTTTCAGCACATGGGGACAAAGACAGTTTTTGCACCCCCCCCCCACCCCAACCAAAAAATTGGAGTGACCACGCATCCGAATGTGGGCATGGTCATGGGTGGAGCCAAATGTACAAATACTGTTTAGATAGCCAAATATGCTCCCTTCCCCCATTCAGATAACCAGTGTGCCCCCCCCCCCCTAGATGCAACAGCAAAAGACTCACTGGCTCAAACTCTCCAGCAATGCCATCATTTGTTCTCTGCAGCATGCCCAACGTCCTCTCCTTGGTAACAGAGGAGAGATGAGGTCATCGCCAGAACGTTGGAGCTAGATAGGACAATTAATGGGCATTGCTTTTTTGTTAACTCTTAAGGGGCCCATGAACCTAACGATTTTCCCGCCGATATATGGCCGATTCGATCACAGTGATCGAATCGGCTGTGAAATCGGCGCGCTCACCGCTGACAGAACGATCGATTTCCGTCCGAAATCGATCATTCCCGTAGATTCCCGTCGATCCGTCAGTGCGGAAGATTTTTCTCGGTCGCCGGCGGGTCGGGAGTGCGTTGATAGCGGCGTTCGAATGCCCGACGACCGACGCAATACAGCGGGTATACATTACCTGTTCCGGCCGGAGCGAGTCCCCGCTGTCACCGCTGTCTTCTTTCCATGCTGGGTTCCGGACCGGCTGCTGCTACACAGAACTTCCTGTCCCGGCAGGAAGTTTAAACAGTAGAGCGCCCTCTACTGTTTAAACTTCCCCTGGACAGGAAGTTCAGTAGCTGCAGGAACGGTCTGGAGCTCGGAGCGGAGAAGAAGACAGCGGTAACAGCGGGGACTCGCGCCGGCCGGAACAGGTAATGTATGCAGGGGGGAGCGGGGGGGCAGCAGCGGCAGCTCCACAGATTGTGATCGGTTTCAGGCGGAAATCGATTCACAATCTGTTTGCAGTGAAGGTGGCCATACGATCCCTCTCTGATCAGATTCGATCAGTGAGGGATCTATCTGTTGGTCGAATCTGATGGCAAATCGACCAGTGTATGGCCACCTTAAGACAAGAGATATAAGATAAATCATACAATAATTATAATAAGATAAGATACTGGTTGCAAGATAAATAATGCATAGTGTCCATACACACTGAAGAGACAAAACAAAAACCACTAGCCTAATATTGTGTCGGTTTCCTTACACTGACTAAAGAGCTCTGAGACCACTCCTTGTTACTTATCCGTGTCTGGCTGGATGAACTATATAACAGTGTGATGCATGCAGCATGTATACTATAGTATGATCTCAACCCTGCAGTACTGCTAGCAACAAATTGTGTTTTTTTCTCAGTCTTTCATAGTAAGGCAGCACTGATACATGGTGGCAAACTTTATGCCAATCTCTATAGTGCAGTGTGCATTGGAGCGACATTCTTTAATCCTCATTGGGATTTAGAATTTTGCTGGAGATTTCCATATTGGAACTAGCTGATTACATCCCATTTTTGCCATACATGCACATATTGCACATATATTTATTGGACAGGCCTCAGACAGGGTTATATTGATTTGGTTGTAACACCATTTCACATTATACTGTATGTATAGTGTGTATTGTGAGGACATTGCTGGGTTACCCCTACCCTCGTATTGTACAGGGATATTTAATGGATGCTTTTTATATATGTTGGAATAAAGTATATACTTTTTAACTACAGAAGCCAATGTTGTATGATACTTTTGCAAAATTCTAGTGCTTGAATTAGATCCCAGTAAGTTTTCCTGCATTAATAGTGTTTTGGGGTTATTAAAGTAAGGTCAGTATTTTCTATAAGAGTTAATAATTTGAGTCTGCCAGGAGAAAAGTGCAATATAAATATTTGTGTGTCTTGTCTTTTCTCCAGATATCATTTTATGATTGGTGGATTTGTGGAGCAGTGTTTCCACTTCCAAATTCCTTGACAATCTCTAAGCTCGAGTAAGAAGAGAGGTTTTTATTTTTTTTCCATCAACATGCACTGGACAATTGTCCCAAGGGTGCCACAAAGCTGACATAAGGTCCATGAAATCTGAAGGTGGTTGGAATCACGGCTTGACACATGGGAAGCCAAGCACTAATCAGCCAGTAAATTGTGCAGTTCACACAGCCTAATTGAAGTCAATTTGAGCAGCAGAATGGAACACCCAATGGTATTAAAGTACAACTGTAATAAAAGGGATATGGAGGCTGCCACATGTATTCCCTTTTAAACAATACCAGTTGCCTGGCATCCCTGCTGATCTAATTAGCTGCAATAGTGTCTGAATCACACCAGAAACAAGCATGCAGCTAATCTTGTCAGATTTGTCAATAATGTCAAAAACACCTGATCTGCTGCATGCTTGTTCAGGGTATATTTATTTATTTATTATTTATTTATTGTATTTATAAAGCGCCAACATATTACGCAGCGCAGGACATTAGTTTAGGTTACAGACAATATTTAGGGGTGACATACAGCAAAGTGACAATACATGAATACAAGAAAGACCAGATCATACAGCACAGTATGAGTACAAGGTAATGCTTAGTCATTGGAGGGGAGCATGGAGATTAGGCAAGTTAGGTTCACTCAGATGCATAGCATGGGTTCACAGTAATGGAGGTGCATGATCAGGTAGGACACAAAAGGAGGAGGACCCTGCCCAAAGGCTTACAATCTAGAGGGAGAAGTAGGGACACGGAAAGTAGGGGACCAGAGTCCAGCTGTGGGTTTAGAGCACTTGTGAGGGGTAGTAGGACAGAGTGAAAAGGTGAGTTTTGAGGTCCTTCTTGAAGGAGGGGGCTGCCCTAATGGGTGGAGGTAGGGAGTACCTTAGTGTTGGAGCAGCTCTTGAGAAATCCTGGAGGCGTGCATGGGACTGAGTGATGCGGGGGGCGGTTATGCGAAGTTCGTTGGAAGAGCGGAGTGATCTATGGCTAAAAGTATTAGAAGCAGAGGATCAGCAGGATAGGCAGGTAACTGGTATTGTTTAAAAGGAAATAAATATGGCAGCCTCCCTATCCCTCTCGTTACAGTTGTCCTTTAAGCAGCAGCATAGTGGAGCATTTGACGGGAGTAAGCAGCCGACATGGGCATGTGCTAATAAATGCAGCATGTATCCCCTGTGAAAAATCTGAAATTTCCATTTGTCACTTAAAGTTGACCTGAACTCTTGCTGAGGAGCCAAGGAAAACACAGAGAAATCCAACATGTGTTTATAGGGAACATCCTATCTAATTTCCCCTTCTCAGCAAGTATTGAGCCAGTGTAATTTGAGCTTTCAGCTCTCTGCCAACTGTATCCAAATCAAGGACCGGCACCTTTGAGTAACTTGAGAAAGGCCCTGTGAGGCCGAAACAGTGTCTGTTGTTGCTGTCATGATGGAAATAAAGTATTGAGCTTACATCACCTAGTGTGGTGCCGGTCCTTGATTTGGATACTGTGGTGACCCCTTGGGTACTGGGGTAGGACCTGGGCACACCATTTTGATTGCCTATTCTGGTGCTCCTGACCATTTTGGCTACAGCTCTCTGCCAACTATGTCAAAGTCTGAGCTAATATTTAAACCCTTTCTGTGCCCCCAGCAAACCAGGAAGTAACCACACTGCAGCATCTTTGTTGGAGCTCTATAAGTTGTAAAGGTTATTATGCTGTTGCTTATCATTTAGAACAAAGTTATGAGTTTGGGTTTGATTTAAAGGGCAACTAAAGTGGGAGAGATATGGAGACTGTAATGTTTATTTCCTTTTAAGATTGACCAGTTTCCTGGCTACCCTGCTGATCCTCTGCCTCTTGTACTTTTAGCCATAGACCCTAAACAAGCATATGCTGAACAGGTGCTTTTGACATTATTGTTAGATAAGACAAGATTAGCCACATGCTTGTTTCTGCTGTTATTCAAACACTACAGCAGCCAAATAGATCAGCAGGGCAGCCAGGCAACTGGTATTATGTAAAAGGAAATAAACATGGCAGCCTCCATATCCCTCTCACTTTAGTTGTCCTTTAATATGTCAATGCAAGGGTACCGTATTTTCTGCCGTATAAGATGCAAGTCCCTGGGCCTTTTGCAATTCTCTTTTTGTCACAGGAGATAATTTTTCATCTTCGATTTAAAGTAACCTTTTGGCACTTTGCAACTGAAAAAGTACCAAAAAGTAGTTGAAATGTACTGTCAAAATAATTTTGAATATTTGTTTGCATGCTGGTGGTTTAAAAGGCATATTATTTACAAGTTGTGAAAATATCACCTAGGAGAAAATTCAGGTGAAAACGGCCCCCTGTGTCTTATACAGCAAATGCAAGAAAATCCCCGACACCAATACGAACCGCCGATCCACTGCTACGTTGGGCATTCCCTGCATTTGTGTGTGCAGTGTGCCCGCTCCCACCATGTGCCTCTGCTCCCTTCCCTGTATCCCCTGGCTCCTGTGTAAGTAAGTGTATCAGGCAGCTGGCTTACCTAATCCGCCATGCCCACAAGGACTGCAGACCTCCTTCTCCTCCATGCGGCTTGCACTAGGGATGGCTTGTACTGATGACACGGAGAAGGAGGTCTGCAATCAGTGATGGGCTTTCAAGTAATTCCGAGTAGCAAGCTACTCGGAATTGAAATGCTAATGACCCACTGATTAAACAGCTGAGACCACAGGATACGGGGGGGGGGGGGGGGAGAGGAAGCAGTAAAAAAGGGCGCCTATGGCTAATGGACAAAAAAGGCGCCGCCGTAGACTGCAATGCAAAATATCGGCTATTGGGAGCCCGACAGGAAATTTGGGTGCCCGAGAAATAGCGGTTGCAGGGATCGTGTTAACAAAAGTGTTTGTTTACAGAATACTGTTTATTACAAATATCGTTTACAAGTTCGTTTTGACTTTGTGGTTTACTTAATTTTTTTGTTTTTAAATGTTGCTTATAGGAGCTTTTACTTATTTTTTCGTTTTTAAATTTCGCTTTCAGGACTGTAACAAGTTAATTTTCGTTGACACTTATTTTATCATTTAAAATTTGTTTTCATACGTATAATCCTTAAATATCGTTTTCAACCTTATTCTATTAGAAATACATCGCTTTTGGTATTAACTTTGTTTTTTACACTTATAATGCGTCGATTATAGTTTTCAGATTTAGTAACTTACCGATATATTGCTTTTAATATTACCGTTATTGTAAGATTTTTAATGCGCACATGATTGTAAGGCTATCTATTGTTTATATATATATATATATATATGTATGTGTGTATGTATGTGTGTATGTATGTGTGTATGTATGTGTATTTATTATTATTATTATTTAGTATTTACAGTATATAGCACCGTCATATTACGCAGCGCTGTACAGTGTATATATATATATATCTTGTCACTAACTGTCCCTCAAAGGAGTTCACAATCTAATCCCTACCATTGCCATATGTCTATATTATGTAGTGTAAGTACTGTAGTCTAGGGCCAATTTTTAGAGGGAGCCAATTAACTTATCTGTATGTTTTTGGAATGTGGGAGGAAACCGGAGTGACCGGAGGAAACCCACGCAGACATGAAGAGAACATACAAACTCTTTGCAGATAGTGCCCTGGCTGGGATTCGAACCAGGGCCTCAGCGCTGCAAGGCGAGAGAGCTAACCACTACGCCACCGTGCTGCCTATACACACACCTTTTTCTATTTATAATATTATTAATGTGTACGTGATTTTAAGGCTATTTATTATATTACAAATATATACATTATTCTATTAATGTTATTTATAGTGAAGTATTTTAAGGATTAAATATATTATTGTTTATATGTGTGTAAGGGTGTTTGTGCAGTGGGGATGGTTAGGCACCACCAGGGGGATGGTTATGGTTAGGCACCACCAAGGGAGATTTAGGGTTAGGCACCACCAGGTAGGTCTTAGGATTTGGCACCTCCAGGGGGGGGGTTCTTAGGGTTAGGCACCACCAGGGGGTTAGTTAGGGTTAGGCACCACCAGGGGGGTGGTTAGGGTTAGGCACCACCAGGGGGGTGGTGAGGGTTAGGCACCACCAGGGGGATCTTAGGGTTAGACACCATCAGGGGGTCTTAGGGTTAGGCACCACCAAGGGGGTGGTTAGGGTTAGGCCCCCCCGGGTGGTCTAGGGGTTAGGGATAGGTACAGGGATGGTTCTGTGTGAGATTAGGGTTAGGTATAGTTTCAGTACAATATATTTAATATATACAATTAATTAAATTATGTATATTTACACAAGGGGGGGGGGGTCTAGGGGTTAGGGATAGGGAGAGATCGGTGTGAGCCTATAGTTAGGTATAATTGCAGTAAAATAACTGTAAAAGCTAAAATTGTATTACTATGCTTAATACAAGTGTAAATATTGTTTTTGTTAGACGCTATTTGACGTTTCATTTTAGAATTCGTTTGTTGTTATAGACGGTATTTTGCCTTTTCCTTTCTGTTTCTTCAACTTATTTAGCACTACATTTTCGTTTACAAGCTATAAACGAAAAATATTGTTTTACATTACAACTTATAATTTTGGCTATATCCTGCGCCCTTTTTTCCAGGTGCCCTTTTTTCCAGGTGCCCTTTTTTGATGAGTCTTTTAGCATAAATAGGTAGGCGCTCATATATTTTTCATATCGGGAGCAAATCACATATAATACATCCAGGGGTTCCCCCCTTAAGGCATAGACTCACCAGATGGTGCGGCCTTCCGGGCTCGTATCAGCATCCGAGGTATTGGCCACCTCGCAGCCCCTCTGGCTATACTCCACTCGGTCTTCTTATAACTGTATGCAAGAAAATGCTCCACATCGCATAAAAGCGTAAAAATATTTTTATTGTGCAAAAAATCTATTAACACCAGCAACAGGCTGTTCGCATGTACTGTGTCTTCAAGGATGGCATTCAACTGCGTATCTGCTCTTACATAGATTGCCGTGTGGCGGTAGATAGAAAATGCCAGCAGTGAACAGCACTCATCCAGGGGTTCGCCAGTCTGCGCTAGCACCTAAACCCACAGAGCACTAGCCTGTCCCATAAATGAAGTTAAAAAATAAGGATAAAAGGTTAAAAACACTCCAGCGTGTATATCCAGCCGCGTCCAACTGGCAACACGCACATCAAAGACGTCACTCCATGGCTCCGCTGAACGTTTCGTTGCCCTAGCAACTCATCAGGGGCTACCTTTTTTGATGCATGCACAGGGGGGGGGTTAACTTACCCAGAAGTCTTTGGGATCGTCTACGCTCCATTCCGCATCACAGGCGAACTGTTGGCCGCGTTCCACGACTCACTACCGCACTTCCTCCTTCCGGCTTGAAGGAGGAAGCGCGGTAGTGAGTCATGGAATGCAGCCAACAGTTCACCTCTGATGCAGAATGGAGCGCAGACGATCCCAAAGACTTTAGGGTAAGTATCCTGTGGTCTCAGCTGTCTAATCAGCGAGTCATTAGCATTGCAATTTCAAGTAGCTTGCTACTCGGAATTACTCTAAAGCTCATCACTGTCTGCAATCCCTGTGGGCATGGAAGATTAGTTAAGCTGCCTGATACACTTACACACGAGCCAGAGACTCGGGGGAGACAGAAGGGGACACTAACTTAGGGCAGAAGGGGACACAGGAGGACACATAAGAGACACAGGAGGACACATGGGGGTCACAGGAGGACACCATCTGGGGGATAACATATACAAGATGCTCCTGGAACATGGACACACCAGGTTTAGTTTATATTATATTTTTATATCCCGGAGTGTCTTGTACAGTGGCAAATAGTTGCATAGTTGCCATCCTAAAGGTGGCCACACACCATACAATTAAAAGATCCAGTTTTTCACCAATTCGATAATTATAATCAGTTGTCCCAAAAAATCGAGAGCTTTTCTTTGCTTTCGATCAAGAAATCTGATCGGATTTCACGTTTTTTTTTTATTTTTGGAGATTGAACATGTTGGAAATTTTAGACCACCTTTGGCAAGAATTGTATGGTGTGTGATGGATTGTCAGTTACTTGATGTACTGTTCCAATCAATTTTTTCTGAGCTTTCAATTATTTTCTCATGATTGGGGAAAAATTTAACATGTGTGGTACATTGTTCAGATTTTTGAATTGTTACAAACAGTCAGAAAAATTGATTGCTATTCTTGAATTGAACAGATATTTAAAAAATTGTATAGGAACTGCCGATGAACGATCTTTTGACTGTAAACTGCAAGATTGCATCATTTGATGATGGTTTAAAGCAGACCTGAACTCAGAACTTCCTCTCTGCTCTAAAAGATACGCAAGAGCATAATAACCTTTAGGCTAGATTCACAGTGGGACGTTGCGTTTTGATGCCACGTTAAAGTCGCACCGCAAACTTACAACGCAACGCGCCCAAAAAGTGGCAACGCAGCGTTACCGTCACATACAGCAGATACAGTAAAAAATACAGGCAATGAAAAGTATGCTTCCAAGTCATTACTGAGCATGTGCAAACAGTCTAACGCAGCTAATAACGTGTATAACGCACTGCATGCAGTACTTTTACTAAACGTGCAGCGTTAGACACTAACGCAACGTGTGCACTGTGAACAGGTCATTGATTTTTCATTGCAGTGAGTTATTCTGCGTTAAATGCTGTTTTAACGTGCGACTTTAACGTCCCACTGTGAACTTAGCCTGAAAGAAAAACATTTCTTTGTTATAGCTGATACAACTCCTGAAATAAATCTGCACTGTTTCTACTTTCTGCTTTCATGGAAGCAGAAATATTGTTAACATCCTGTGCTTTCAAATGAGCTTATCTGCTTTATCTGCTGTGGCAGTCAGGTGACAGAGGGGAGAGATCAAATTACAACCTGTGATTAAACACAAATGAGGGAGAATTAGACTGGCTAAACTCTCTAAAAACATACAGGGTGCATTTCTCTCTGTTTTCCTTCTGTCCTGGTCCACTTTAATTTTGGAGAAGGAACCGTCTTACAAATTACCTGAAAGGCTCTATTCTGGGGGCTTCTAAAGGTTGCAACTAAACAAGGAGTAACAATAGATTTTCCATTAGATATATTTAACCCAATGGCATCTTCAAATGGAACACTTCATTTGAAAGCTGCTTGTGCAGTGACAGACTCTGTCGCCACTTCTCCTTTGGCTACTTGGCTGCCTAGTGCAGCCAAACGAGTGCGTGGCAGTAAGCAGTTATATTTACCTGCTCCAGATCACTTCTTCTCTTCCTCCACCGGCAGCTCTGAACTTTTAGCAGGTCTTCTGGGTCCCGATCACGTCATATCAAATCACATGTAAAATCTAGGAGACTGTGACAGCCTTACAGCACCACCCTGTTGTGGTAGAGGGATGATGGAAGAGACTCTTCATCACCTCTTTTTCACCACCGGGTGGTGCTGTAATGCTGACACTGTCTCCTAGATCCAGATCACATCATGTCATGTGATTGGAACTGAGAAGACCTGCCGGGATTACGTCACCGCAGCGGTGGAGGAAGAAGAAGTCAATCCAGCCATTTGGACAGGTATGTATGAGAGCTCCCTGTCACCACCACTACCCTGCCGATACATACCCTGCCGAGCCTGCCTGGTTAGAGAAGACGCAATTCCCCAGCGGCAGGGAACATTCAGCCCTGCAGCCAAATAAAGTTGTACTTTATTTGGCTGGTAAAGGGTTAACGTGAACCTGAAGCGAATATAAACGTATGAGATAAGGAATTTTATGTGTAGTACAGATCAGGGGCAAACTCAGGATTTTCAAGGGGTGGATTGCTGAAAGGTCTCCCCCCTCAGCAATGCACGATACAGTATAATAATATGGTAGGACATCATGCTGGGTACACACAATGCAATTTCCCATCCAACCAACCAACCAACCAACCAACCGACAATGGGATAGATCAGGAGTCGTTTGGATACAGATAATAATGAGGACAGCCGAAATTGCTAATGAAGGGTAAAGGGAAGCATTCACACAGCAGGGAACATGGCTGTGCTCATACCTGACTTTGTTAAGTTCCCCAGAGCTGCTCCATACTCTGTACACACACTGCTGCTTCATCCAAAGTCAACTGTAGCAGGGAAAGAAAGGGGGCAGTGCTTTGAGCTGCAGGATGCCTGCAGATATTCTGGTGTTTCAACTTGTGCCTATCCCCAGATACTGCACTGGTCCTGGTCTGAGTGGGAATTCTAGGCAGCTGTAATCCCCCCCTGCGTTTGCCTATGCAGATGATAAATAGAACACAAGTAATATAGAAGAAAGTCTCATATTTTTATTTTCAGTTTTATTGCTTTGTTTTTAAGATTGCATCAGACTGACATAGCTACAGTTTAAAATCCACACTCTGCCTCTTAGGCTAATAAAGAAGCAGACATAATGACTTGTTGGACTTTCCCTGAAGTAAAATCTCATGATCTGTCTTCTCTATGACTGAGAATTATTATTCTTTATTTACTGTATATAGCACCAACATCTTCTGTGGTGCTGTACAATCCACACAAAAAAAACATACAATAATGGGGAGCATAGATACATGAACAGTTCAACACACTGTACAATCAGGACAACCAGTGACATAAGTACAGATATATGATCGACATAATTGATTTGTAGTTTGAAAAACATCACCAATACTGTTATATGCTTATTTGATAAAATGCACAGAAACAGGAAACATTGGGGTTGGCCCCAGCCTTTGCAATTTTACAATCTAGAGGATAGTGGGTACAGAAACTGGGGATTAGACAAAGGAGATTAGGCAAATGAGGCAGTGATTACTACACTGATCAACACAAATTAGATGTAGTGACAACTAATAACTTTAAACAAATTTCCCTCTGAGGTTTTGCTCTGGGTCACCTCAACCACACTAGCACCAGAAACTGAAAGTTAAATGGGCATCATTGTAATTGATAACATGAGTAGAGGAGCTGCAGAGAGTTGCATAGTTTTTGAACTACATTGATCAACACAAAGTTGGATGTAGTGGCATTTCAATCAACTGTCTACACATTTATGCTGTGACGGTACAAGGTGCTATTGTTATTACTATCCCCCAAATCAATTTCTAATCAAGGTGTAAACAATCGTAAACCTGAGGTCCAAAGTGTTTGGCCACCTAACCAGAGATCATGATGGAAATGTAACACTAGATTCCCTGAAAACCTTCACCTAAAAAAGTCAGGTCTTCTCATCCTCCTCAAATGCAATGAACAGGGACACTGGTATCCTATAGGCCCTTATGGTGCAAAGTTTCTCCACATTGCCACCAATTTCTAAGTTTTTAGGAAGATTTGGATTTGTTTGATTTATTATGTCAAGCTTTTAGAAAGTGAACACTGATATACAGTATACAGTATGTTCCATCTTGTTTTATTCTGTTCAACAACAACATACGTTTCCTGTTACAGTTGCATGCTTTTAACATGAATTTGCCTTAGACCATGTTGGAATTTCTGGTTCCTTACAAGTGGTATGAGACAGAAGCAACTGAAATTCCTAGTTAGTGAAAAATATGTGTCTATACAAACAAAGGCCACTAGAAGGCAATATGAGGCTTTGAAGTTTCTTTGAAGGAAACAGAAGAATAATGTGTTTACACATGACAAGCATCTATTGCCTGTCTGAAATGCCTCACAGCTCTAGTTATCTGGCTTATGTGAAAGTAACAAACACACAGAAAATATCAATTTATTGTATGTTAAAGCACACTGTGTCACTTTCAGCTCAGGAGAAAATAACAGTCTCTTATAAAGAATTACAGGATTTATATTTTATTTGAGCAGTTATTCTCATTTTGTTTAACAGAGGCACCATTTTTCAAATGGAAATAGCATAGACTGTTTGCTACCCTTTATTTCCCAGGCTTGAACTATTTTATTCCTTATGTGTTATACGTTTGTGTCAGTGTTGCTGTGTTGATTGATCTGTGTAGTTTTTAGGAAACTGCAACATTCAACAGAACCAAGCTAAGCTACAAAAACTTAACAAAAGTGTATCTTTTCCAGCTAGAGATATAATCAGATATAGATAATGATCTCCTCACCAACTGTTGAAGCAGTGGCTACTCTATAGCAGAGATGATCAGTAGAATGATCATTTTGAGTTTGTTGCAAATAGCATGCAACATAAAAAACTGCATGCTATTAGCATCAAACTCGGAAAATTAGCATCTAGTTGGGCATTTCTAGTCTGCAACATTCAAGAGATAGATAACAGTGAAATGGACAATTTGGGCGCGAGCGGCATTGAAATAATTTGGGTGTGCCATAGGTAGTGTTGGGTGTCATGACTCATGATTTACAAGCCATAGTCGTAGTCCGTAATCAACCACGATTGCGAATTACAACTATGAGTGCATTCATAATTACACCCCTAATTATGGGAGCAAGCCGTAATTATGATTAAAAATGCACTTCCATAATGTATTTGTACTTACATAATTATGTAAAAGGAGAATGACAGAAGTAGTTGGCACTACAGTGTAATTAAAAATGTAGTAGGAACACAGGAGGGGGTATAAGGAAAACATTCACTTCAGCTTTCAACTCAAGCAGTGTGCTCTGACTATAACAGCAGATCTGAAAGAAAGGGAAGAGTCGGCACTGCTGATCGTTGTTTTATTGCATGCAAGTGCATGAAAATATGGCACTCAATATGCAAGCATAAACAGCACATACCAGCACGTGAAGTGGATCAAAGGATGCGGTGGGTGCTGGACACTGATAGCCTGATGGCCGTTTCTCACGACCCGCACTTCTACGGAGGCTGTCACAGCTTCCGTAGAAACACTGCTTTGGGCAAAACACCTGTCAGTCTATCAGTGCCCAGCACCCACAGCATCCTTTGATCCACTTCACTTACTGGTATGTGCTATTTGTGCTACCACATGGAGTGCCATATTTTTTCGGAGGATGTAGGATGTGTAATGCAAAACCTATGTGTGAAACTAGCTTTACTCTCAGAATGGCAACCTGTACAAAGCATGAAAATGTAGCCTGTGAAATATATCGCAGTTGTAAGCTGTCTAAATCAGGGGTGCTCAATAGGTCGATCGCGATCTACCGGTAGATCGCGACCGCCTATTTGGTAGATCACGGACTCTTGGCCGCGTCTTGTTAAATATAGCCGCACGTCGTGCTGCGGCTGTCCGAATCTGCTTCCGAGCAAAGCAGCGCTGATGGGAGAGGCGCGGCTAAAAAGAGAAAAAAGAGAGGCGTGGCTGGAGGGAGAGAGGAGCCAATTGAGCAGCGCTGATGGGAGAGGCGTGGCTGGAGGGGCAGAGGAGCCAATTGTGAGCGTCTTCTCTCCCTCCTCTGTGATGGTCAAGCGTTGTGGCCACGCCTCCCCCAGGTCCCGTGGGCTTTTAGGTCACAAGACCATCAACCACCGCATCCATCTTTGGAAGGACTGGAAAGTGGAGGATTTGCATTGCTGCCGAGGTGGGCAATAGAATTATGGTGCTGGTGGGTCGGGTCACGCTGCAGGTCGGGGCCGATTACTTTACTGTGGGGCTGCAGGGGGAAGGGGATTTAGTTATTATCCATAGAAGCCATGCGGGGGGGGAGGGCTGGGGATGCATAGGGGGGGGGTTAACTAAGCTTAATGTGGGCACCCCTAGTTGAGGGAAGGATTGCTGCCAAATATTCTGGGTGGGGAGGGGGGTTAATGTCACTGTGTGGGGGTGCATTTGTGGGGAAATCTGCCAATGAGATTGCATTTGTGGGGAAATCTTCCGCCGATGAGATTGCATTTGTGGGGAAATCTTTCGCCGATGAGATTGCATTTGTGGGGAAATCTTCTGCCAATGAGATTGCATTTGTGGGGAAATCTTCTGCCAAATAGATTGCATTTGTGGGGAAATCTTCTGCCAAAGAGATTGCATTTGTGGGGAAATCTTCTGCCAAAGAGATTGCATTTGTGGGGAAATCTTCTGCCAAAGAGATTGCATTTGTGGGGAAATCTTCTGCCAATGAGATTGCATTTGTGGGGAAATCTTCTGCCAAAGAGATTGCATTTGTGGGGAAATCTTCTGCCAATGAGATTGCATGTGTGGGGAAATCTTCTGCCAATGAGATTGCATGTGTGGGGAAATCTTCTGCCAATGAGATTGCATTTTGTGGTCATCCCATGCTAAACTTAGCATTTATAATGTTGTTATATGACTATACAAGACTTGTATAGTAATATACCAGCATTATTAATGCTAAGTTCAGTATTTGAAATGTTGGTAGATCTCCTGGCCTCTGCGAATTTTAAAGTAGCCCGCGAGCCGAAAAAGTGTGGGCACCCCTGGTCTACATCCAAAAAAACAAAAAAAATACATCACCATCACAATTACTTTTTTCTTTTTCAGACACTACTAACTCTAGTACCCTAACAATGTTTTGTCTGACAGAGTCATCCTTAATTAACCTTGATGTATAGGTATGCCTGCACAGATGAACACTATATGTTATAATATGGTATTGTCATGTCAATAAGTATGCAACATTTAAATGTAATTGTAAAATAGAAAGAATGGTTTCTCATTTCTTCATATGCGTGCTGGAATGTTTTGCTTAATGTTATTAAAGATACTCAAAGTAAGCCTTCTGGGTTCTAATATACAATAGGTAATCTAATTATATATACAATTGCTTTTATCAGGTTGAGCTTAATTCAACCACAATATAGATTTCCCGTGGTGCTTGGAGGTCCTAGTAATAACATTTAAAAGGATTTGCTTAAAGGAAGAACCTGAAACAACGGAAGCCAAGAAATAAAGCTCAGAAAATAACAATAAGGAGGTTAAATGCATAGGTTTCAGTTCATTCCATTAGGAATGATAAGACCCTTGAATGATTTTTTTTTTTTTTTTGCATTTGCCACACACATCCACAGAGCAGTGTATACCAAGATGATAGTCTTGTCTATTTTTATTATTTATTGTATTTATAAAACGCCAACATATTACGCATCGCCTATGAATACCTATTGATTTGTTGATCAGAGACTCCAGCTTATCAACCTTAGTAAAATTAATTTTTTATAAAAGGATAAAGATATGGCTTTGATTGTCTATCCTTTTGTTTTGTTTCATGGATAGACATGCGTTCCTGAGTTATACAAATCAGCATGTCTATGCTGCAATCTGTTGGATTTTATTACTAGGTGTAAAAAATGGATTTAAATTTTTTTCACCGTCTGACACAGCTGTTCTCTGGACAATCTGCAGTCCTTTTATCAATTTTTGAGGGTTGTCCTGTGAACCAAATGCTCTGCTTGCAATATAGATGTTGGTGACTCCTGCAGTAGATACCCAGGGTCGCCTAAATTTGAACAGAGAGATCGGGAGCCCAATGGTGTGATGCTCACAAAGGTGGGCTGTGAGAAAATAACCGTTCGCACGTGGTTCTCCAGGCCAATACAGGAATCTGGATGGTCGCTCTCATTGCGCTATTTATAGTTTTAAAAAAACTGTAAAGCGAATACCTCCTGTGAAAAATCACAGTGCAAATGCTGCATGAATACCAATTAAGCTAATTTAGATATAAAAAATGCACCTAATAAACTTCACATCATATGTCATTTTTCATGCAAAACACGATTTTTTTCGGCGTTCCTATGAACTTGCATTGAAACATGAAACTCACATCACACACAGAAGAAAGCAGACCTGCTAACCAGTGATGCTTGGATACCCCCCAATCACAGATTCGAATACTCAGCTGTGGTTAAAAAAAAATCCAGAAATGGCATGATTAATTTCCGGATTTGAAAGAGGACTCACGAATTCGACTCGGATTTTTCCTGTGAATGAGGAAATCACAATTCAAGGCCGTGATCACTGAAAAGCATTTTAGCTAATAGTAAAGCCCCCATACATGCTACAATCACCAAAATTGCATGAATTATAAAGGTGAGATGTGGCTACAACTTTAAAAAAAATTCAAAAAGAACTTCGTTTTTGAGAAAATTGATTTTAAAATTTCAAACAAAAAAAGAATTTGTGTTTAAAAAGCCGCCAAAACCTGCCGACTTTAGCAGGGAATAGCGAAGCCCCCTTACATGGTAGGAAAACCAAATTTGCCAGATATGTTAACAAGAACAAGTGGGAATAACAAGAAATTTATTTCCCACTATCTTTTTATCATATCCTACACATTTGGTGTTGCTAGGGTGTAAGGGGCCTTTGCTATTAACTGCTAAAGTCAGCGGGAATTGTTTTACTAAGAACCATCATTTGCCGCATTTAAATGTATACTTCTTTCCTTTGAAATTTTAAAATCGATTTTCTCAAAAACTATAAGGTCTTTTTGAAAAATGTTTTTCCTCTTGTTCTTCTTTATATATCTGGCAAATTTGGTGTTCCTACCATTTAAGGGGGCTTTGCTATTAACTGCTAAATTCGGCGGGAGGTAATCACGAATTAATTTTTAGCGTGATCCCTGCGATCACGACCGTGATTGCATTCCGAATATTTGTATTCACGGAATTTCGGTGGCCGATTTCCGTGATCCAGAATTGATCACGGCGTCGAATACCAAAGCTGAATAGTGATAAAATGCTTGTGAATCACGGCTAATCCGTGATCACGGTAAATATCTGCCCATCACTGCTGCTATCCAAAGTTTAAATGGAGATATTATGTAAACACAAATTTGCACTGTGTACACAGAAATACAATACAATGCCATTGAAATTCATTACATCAACCTCCTCATCAAAAAATAAACTAGTTATTACTGCATATTGCATAATGTGAAAGGACTTACCGTGCACACAAAAGGCGACTGGCCTCAGATGAGTACCGTAGGCTTAAAGGCTATATATAGATGCTACAAGAGACCAAATATTGGCATAGAAACTACCCTTTCCACTACTATTCCTCCAATACGGGCAAGAGAGCGAGGTTAGCCATCATCATTTATAACATTTCACATCTCTCCACACACAGGGATTCTGCAATTGGGAATACGTTTCCCTGGTGAATATATACGCCTGTAGCGAGAGCCACACTTTTTTTTCTTCCACCTATATCATTATTTGCTTGAGAAATTTGATTGCATCATTAAAGTGGCAGAGGATTTCAACACTAGCCTGAATAATCCCGCTCCACCTGGCACTTCATATCTCTCTGCTCAGAGGCATACATATGAAAACAGCGCCGACAAATTTGAGCGCAGCATGAAGCCGACAAACAGCTTACCGAGGTCCTGAACAAGTCTCGGCGGTGTTAATTACTATTCCCCCTCCAGGCCGCCATGGATAGTGGGAAAAGACATTATTGCTATTGCTGGCAGACAAATTACACTGTTTTTTTAAGCAATTTGGGCTCCGTCTTTCCCAAATTAGCTTCTGAATGCTGCAATAGCCGTAATTCACATTACGGTCTATGGTGCGCCTAAATTTCTCAGCACCAAATTGTTCTGCCTCGGCTCGGAGACCCCCACCACCTGTAAAAGCTCATTTTAACCTTTTTAACCTTTTCAACTCTCTAAGCTTTTGGGACTCATGGAAGTTCATGCATCAGGGCTAGAGAGGACACACCTCCCAACCTCACAAGTCTTAATCTGGTATAGACTCAATCTTCACCCGCCTCTCAGCCCTTACATCTCTTCATAGCTCTGACTACTCAGAAATATCCTGGTCAGATCACTCAATGGTTATGGCAACCTTAATGAATTGGATCATCAGTTCTCCAAATTTAGGATTTTTGAGGTTACAATTTTATCATATCTTCTCATGTTTTTAAACTGCGCCTTTATTTTAAGCTATTTCTATGGGTCATTATGTTTGTATATATTTCTGTTTGTTTTATAGTTATACTCCGGTTTGCCTGATGAAGCAGGACCATACCTGCGAAACGCGTTGCACCAAGTGGAGTTCAATAAAGTATTTTTGTATTGATATATTGTGACTCAATTGAGTTTTATATTTTTGAGGGAGGTAAGTCCACCTGAACATCCCCCTGTTTTAGATGGTTTTTAAACGTTTTTATTCTACTCTGGCGCCTCTGTAGTCTGTACACCAAGCCTTGCTGAAATCTATAAAAAATGTAATCAAATGTGTCCCGGGTTTATGGTTGCTTGCAATGCTGGGATGTCTCAAGGTGCCGAATGGCTACTACCATTCAAATCAGCGTGTGCTCCTCATTCGTCATCGCTCCACCGCGTCACTGCCGTCAATGTCTATGCCTTTAGGAATGCCCCAGGCCACTTGCAGTGGATCTAAGCGGTGACATCAGCGCAGGGGTTTTCTCTTCAACCTGTGTGATGCTCATGCTGTATCCCAACATGTCACTAGAGGGCGCTATAAAGACGATACTGCGTGAGCGTCACACAGGATGAAGAGGAAACCCCGACACTGACGTCACCGCTGCAATCCTGTACAAGCGGACTGGGGTATTCCTACAGGGACAGACATTGATTGCAGAGATGTGGTAAGCGTTGACAAGTGGAGAAGCGCATGCTGATTTCAATGGTAGAGCGCTCATCCTACTTTCTCTCCTCTACGATGCCTGATGCACCCTGGCCACCCACGTGCTTTCCAGCCCGATCAACTATGGATGCATGCCATATCTGATCCCACAGGCGCCGATCCTGGCTGGTCACTCGAGGAAAGAAAAAACAGGTGAGCCTGGACACAAACTTTGGTTACTCGCGTATAAGCCGAGAGGGGGGACTTTTGAGCACATTTTTTTGAGCTAAAAAATTTGGCTTATACACGAGTATATACGGTATTTATTATTTGTATGTGTTTACATGTATATTAAATTTTATTTTTTTTTGCGATAGTATTCCTTGCAGCAAACATCAATTGAAATAGTACTAATAAGTAGGTAAAAGAGTACTATCAAAATTATTTAGAGTATTTTCCTGCTTGCTGAGGGTTTAGAAGGCGTTTTATTTATTAGTTTAAAAATGTCACTAAGAAAAAAAACACAGGAGATAATTTTTCATCTTCTGTTTAAAATAACATTTCAGCACTCTGAAATTGAAAAAGTACCAAATAGTAGGTGAAAAAGAACTGTCGAAATAATTCTGGAGTATTTCCTTTCTTCTTGGTGGCTTAAAAGACATTTTATTGATGTGTAAAACTTAGGAAAGCTTAGGAGAAAAAGGTGACTTGGATCAGGCCCAATATGTCCGGTATTACCTGCTTCTTGGATAAATGGGAGCTACCGCCCTTAAGGTAGCCATACATCAGACAATAATGTCAGAAACAACTGATCAGCTCCATGCTTGTTCAGGGTCTATGGCTTAAAGTAGTAGAGGCAGAGGATGAGGAGGGTAGCAAGGCAACTGGTATTGCTTAAAAGTAAATACATATGGCAGCCTCCATATACCCCCCACTTAGTTGTGCTTTAATTTACTGACTTTGTCTCAGTGCCTATTAACTATGCACAGTGTTGATTGCATGAGACTTTAAATTGCCCAATTAACTCATATCCATAGGGTAGGGCAGGTGGCATTGCTTATGAGTGCCTACATCTGATGGTCCCATGAAAGTTTTGCTATGGGGCCCCATGATCTCCAGCTATACCACTGGCTCAATGCTTAATAAATACCAGAATACATTTGTTGTTTCAGTTTGTGCAGCCAATATGTGCCTTACAGCAAAATTTTGGAATGGTCCCTTACCCCCACCTTCAGCCCTAGTAGACAAAATTTGGTGACTCTCTCATATGGAATATATATCTTACTCATTGCAGTACAGCCTTCACATCTTCACCCAAATATGGGATCAATAGATAATGAGGCTTCCCTTAGGCCAAACTACTTTGTCATAATACTTTATACCACCTTATCTGTCTTATTGCAGTTAATAGTTTGTTGTTTGCATGTACTATTCAGTATTTCACTGTAATAAGCTGATCTCTCTCACTTATTTATACGGTGTTGTCCAGATTTGTGCTCGTTATAACTTCTCTGCACACTATTCTATGTCAATTGATGTATAATTGTCACTTTGCTTTTATTTAAAAAAAAAAAAAAAAAAATTGAAATAAAAAAATAAATACATTACATCTGCGGCAAATTCATTTGCATAAATTCACACACAAATAAAACATGTGTGACCACTGCCTAAATAATTCCCCAAACAGCTATCAGCAGCAACTGACGCAGGATAAAACCATCAGTCCATTAAAACTGCCAGTATTATTGGCAGCTAAGCTTTTTTATGACTGGGTCATGCGGTAATAGATCCAAAAGGCAATACATTTATTAGTTGAGTCAGGCTGGAAACCCCTAGCCCTTAATGTTAGTGATAGCTGTGATTTAATCAATTATCCTAGGTTTCTATTAGCAAATGGCATATTTTTAGGCATATCTAACTATCAATGTACATACAGGGCGGCGCATGAAAGACCAGTCTGGGTTTCTGACAAAAGCGAAAGTATATGGGCAATGTCTGCCAGCCAGTCCCTGTGTGTCTCTTACTCTGTCCCTGCTATGTGTGTTCTCTTTGGCTTTATTGAAGCCTGTGTCAAATGAAATTAGCTGCCGATTGGGTAACGCTGTCATATCGCTACACATGCAGGTGGATGCAGGCTTTTATAAAGCCAGAGAGGACAAATACAGCGGGATAGAGTAATAGGTACATGGGGACCTGCAGGTGTTTGCCGGTATGCTCACAACTTTGACAGACTGGTCTTTTGTGCACCACCCTGTACAATATAATGCTACTTTGGACAACTCTGTGTTTTTAACACCAGGGTATTATACTTATTGTACAGATACAGTATTTCTATATTTGCACAATATCTGTTTTTATAAGATATGTTTTCTGCAATTTTCCCCTGGAAAATGACAACTGCAACATGCTTAAGTTATGCACTCTTGGTAACACAGCAGGTAATACCAACATACACTATTTAGTTTGCAGTCAGTGACACTTGTAATGCCGGCGCTATTAGAAAAACTACTGAAATAAAAATGTATTTTTAATGAAGTCATTCTCATTTAATTATGGGACTTGCCGGCAACCACAGTAAATCTGAGTTTTAGACATCCTTTGTATCATAACTATTTTTTTATTTGTTTTACCCAAACACAGTTATGCATGCATGAATCATACTTTCTAGTTATTAAAGGGAACCTTAACTGGCGGGGTAAAAAAATTCACTTACCTGGGGGCTTTCCGCGTTTGGCGTCATGCGGACGCGCTTTACGGCTCTTTACGACGGGGAATGCAGAAGAAGAGGACGCTTTGCCCGAGGACGACTGGCAGTCGTCCGAAAACGAAACTTAGCTGCGGAGGGAGACCGGAGGGCACCGAAGGACCGGCACGGGCACAGGACGGCTGCAGGAGGCTTGGGAAAGCCACCAGGTAAGTGAATTTTTTTTCCCCCGCCAGTTAAGGTTCCCTTTAAGGGCAGATCCTGTTATAACATATATTGAATTGGTTTCATTTTTTGCAGTTAAAAAGTAAAAATGACCTACTGCTTCAATTCCCATTATCTTCTACAGTCTTTCACTGAGATGGAGATGTGGTTTCAGTGAGCAAAGCAGTTGGATTTGCACTCCTTACTTTGGGGGCCTCAGGCCTGCATCACTGTGTTCCCCATTCATCTTTACCGATCTTGGTTCTACTTGCCTGTGGGAAGAAGGGAATGAGCAGCCTGCTCAATGTTGTCAAGGAGTAGAACAACATTATTTTGCAGGTACATGCACTGCTATAATTTGGAGATGATATTGGTGTTCACAGAGCAACTTGGAGTTATTTGCTTAGTAAGAACAGCTGCAAAAAAGCTGCAGAAAATAGATATTGTTACACTTCAGCAAGTGGTTGCCCATGGCAACCCACCAGCTCAGGACTTTGACTACTTAAATGTTTTCCCTTCCAGGACCTTTAGACGTTCCAGCGCCATCTAGTGGCTGGAATTTGCTATGCATCCCTGTTTACATGTAAGCAGGTGAGCTCACTTCCTGCATTATGTTTTATAAGCATTTCCTGGTCTCAGGCTGGTTGCCTGAACATCAGGTTTCCTGATTCCCTCTTCCCTATGTCCCTGTGTCCTAAGTGACTTTCCCTTATGAACTGATATCCTGGCTTTGTTCCTTGGCAATCCTTTGACTACCCATTTGACTTACGTTCCTGTCCCTCACCTGTTTCGGACGAATTTCCTGTTAACAGACTCCTGGTTTATCCCTGACTACGTCTACTGTCTGTTGTACCTGTACCTCGCATTGGATTATCTAGTCGCACTCAGCAGTCGCCTTCAGCACACCCACTTGGACTCCAGGGCTGCTCCCATCCGGCCACACAGAGGATTCACACATCCCAGGTACATGACAGATATGGTCTCAGTGCTGCTAAATGGTCAGAAACCTTAATATGTTTTACACTTAAACTGTCCAGCAAAATCTGAACATTTTTTGTTAAGAAGTAACCCATCTACAGCTTACCCGAAAAGAGAAAAAACTGTAAAACACCCCTTCAATTTTGATTTGCCAATGACTGGCCAATCTTACCACCTCCATGTAGTATGAGGGCCAACAAATTTTAAATAATGTGAACAAATTGTGTAGGCAAGATCTTATACGACATGGAGGTGGTAAAATTAGTCAGCCATTGGCCAATCAAAATTGAATGTCTATACTAAGCTTTAGGATGCACTCATTGCAGGCTTTCTTAATCTTCTGTTGGATTGATGTGGCTCTGTAAAATGTATAAACTATAGGCTCACTATACATACCATTGGTTCTGAGTGTGTGTTTGGCTTTAGGAGCATAAAGTGATGATTTGTATATACTGGAGTGATGCATCATGGGAAACCACAGATGCTCACAGCTTAATTATCACAAATACCTTCTGTTTTAAGAAGTTATCATTATATTACTGTTCTGTGTTGGTTCTAAATGCCATAAAGTCAGCTCCTTAGTATGCCATATATGGTAATAGAAGTACAGGCAAACATCCTATTTGTGTTATCTTCCAGTTTTTCCCCCAGTACAGCAGCTAAAGCACAGTCAAATGATATAGGGTCGAGGCTAGTATAACCTAACCAACTGACTCAATCCACAGCCAATAGTTCAGTCTCTTGTGCTTAGTTAATCAAAGATCATTACTGTAGATTATATAGGGCCTGATCCAATTCAATTTTTTTCTCCTAGGAGATCATTTTTCATATTCTGTTTAAAATAGCATTTGCACTCTGCAATTGAAAATGTTCCAAAAAGTTAGTAAAAAATGTAGTAAAAATTATTCTGAGTATTTTCTTGCTTGCTGGTGGCTTAAAAGTCATTTTATTTATAATGTGAAAAAATATAACCTAGGACAGTGATGGCTAACCTTGGCACTCCAGCTGTGACGAAACTACAAATCCCAGCAAGCTTCTGCCTCCCCTAGTTATGCTTAGAGCTGTCAGAGTATTGCAATGCCTCATGGGACTTGTAGTTACTCTACAGCTGGAGTGCCAAGGTTAGCCATCACTGACCTAGGAGAAAAATTATGAATTGGAAAAAGTGGATTGGGCCCACAGTATTTTAGGAGGTTTTGGAGGGAAACAAAACATTCACTACTGGATGGACTTTGATAATCGTGGTGGCATGGTCTGTGTCAGCTGGGCAGGCTGGCAGGGACTATAGCGCTAGTGTAGTGTGCAGACCTCATTCATCATCACGAACATAGATTATTGCTGTTAGTTGTATGTGCCCCTACTACAAAACTAGTAGCTGACTTTAACCACTTATTTTGACCCCAGGCTTAATTTACTATTTTTTAGGACTTTTCATGTTCCACTGCTTTGGTCTTTGGTATTTATGCATATCATGTCTGTCAGGAACCGGCCCGCGGCACGCCTGCGTATACGGTTCCCGACTGCGGGTTTGACCAGACTGAGAGGGGAAGCAGCCTTAGTCAAGCTAAAACAAGGCTGGAACTCCTCAGAACACCTCTCACTGCCACCACTAGCGGTTCGCTAGACACTTCCACTCTGCTGTCGAGTCCTCAGTGCGCACTCCGCGTTTTCGGATTTGGGTCAGCTTTGCGCTTAGGCCAAATACGGGAACGCCACGCACCCACACACCCACACAGTTGCAATCTTACACTGTCGTGAAGCAAAGACCCACTAACAGTCGTTCCGAACGATACTGTTAGCCACTCTGCTGTCGTTACTCGCACTGGCGTTGTTCGTACGTTGGGTCAGCTGCGCGCTTAGGCCAACGTATGACAAACGCCCCCACACACAATGCAATTACAATTTCATACGGTAGTGTTGCTCAAACATACAACTAGGCCTGAACTTATACACGGTTACACTTCAGTCTCTTCTAGGCTATGAGTGTTAGTTTAGTACAGCAGAAGTCAAGCTTATTAAATAATAATTTAATATTCCAGAAAAACATAGAACAGTGCAGAACTTAATATATACAAAAAGATTACAAAAAACAAAGTAAAAATAGTTACAAGATAAACGTTACAAAGATAACACACAAAGCGATTTTGCTTACCAAAATAAAGGGGTCCAGATAGAAGAATCGTGGACTTTTGTGTGGACGGACACAGTTCTGGCTAGGCCAGGAGTCCACTAGCTTAGGCCAGGAGACCAGCCGTAGCTACCGTCAGAAGAGAACTGATTTGAGGTAGATGTCCCCTGGTTTTTATAATTAAATATTCGCCTCGAGGCTGTAAGCCTGTGTGGATGGGGGGAAGCTAGATTTAATTACATCCTCAGTCATAATTGGATCTCCAGAGATCTAACATCCACCTGCGAAAAATGTACAATAGCCCACATACATGAAAAGATTTCCCTAGTCCAAGTTACAGGTGACAACCCCATTGTTGACAGTACTTCCTAGCTGATCAAAGATAAGGAGGTTGCACCTCCACCAATAATTCAATTTTCACAGGTAGCAAATGGTATCAAAAGGACTTCAACACACTTCACTTCTGCCATTGTCTTATTACCCCAAGCATTATTCACTGAAGTCCTCTTTAGATGCAAATGTAGGTCTTTGAAGTTCCCTGACTATGTCCTGATTGGTATAATGGGACAATAGGGCTTCTAATTAGCTCCCTGCTCTCCGAAGAACTGAGGGTAATTGTATTCCACACTGTCACACAGACAAGTACAGCTTCCCCCAAAGCTAGATGATGACCCATACATACGCATCTGAAGTACAGTACATAGCAGTCAGACAGGCAAATGAAAATATTATCCTTACATCATAAGCACCCCAGTATATTCCTGACAATGTCCTCTCCAGCCTCACCCGTGAATGTATCAACATTATCCACTATATGCCAAACCTGAGTACTCGGGAGACTATAGCATCCCTAACATCATGCAATTATACATGTTCATTATGGTGTGCTAATTCAGGACTAGCTTCTAATACACTTTTTCCCTCTACTCCTTCTTCCACTTGTGGCTCACTAATAATCCAAGTATCCTGAGCTGGATTTGCTCCACCCCCTTCTTCAGTGATCACAGACTGTGCCCATGAGTATACATTAAGCCCTTTTCCAGAATATCTATGTTACTCGTTGTAAACTGCTCTATTAGCTCTTTGACTTGACTGACAACACACACATCCAGGGAAACAGTATGCATCCTAGAATGGCTGCTCCAGGTATGTATACATTGCATCACAGTGTTCAACGCAGAGGTGATAATTTGATCTAAATGTAGCTGTTAATATATTAGTTAACGGACAACTATCATGTGTGAACATGTTTAATTTTTTTAAATGAAACAAATAAAAAAGTAAAATGCACTATAAATTACTTTCTCCTATGTTGTTGTCACTTACAACAGGTAGTGAAAATCTATCAGATCTGTCAGGTTTTGGACTAACCCATCTCCTTATAGGGTAGACTCTTCCTGAACTGTAATTGCTTAGTCCAACTGCCAAAAATAGTGTGCAAATGAGTAGGGACGCTGGCTGACATTTTTTGAACAGATCCGTTCAAGGGAGTGCTTTTATACAAAATAATGTTGATACAGGGGCGTAGCAATAGGGGTTGCAGAGCTTGCGACTGCACCGGGGCCCTCCCTTAACTATAGTATTAGCTCTCTATTGGTCCTGTGCTTGCAATAATCACTTCTATAGATGCTTTGAATAGTGGTAATCATTAACAAACTGTTCCCTATCCCCTTCTTGCACCTCTGACACTGTAGTTGCTATTGGCAGGTTTTGGTGCGCCGTATCGATAGTTATGTATAGAGTGCTTTGGGGCCCCATTGTAAAACTTGCATCAGGGCCCACAGCTCCGTAGCTACGCCACTGACTGAGACTCTCCCATGAAGAGATGGGCTAGTCCAGAACTGTCACATTTTTATTACCTACTGTAAGTGGCAGCAACATAGGAAAAAGCCATTTATAGTGCATTTTACTCTGGGAAAAATGTATGTAGTACAATGTTATCTGTCCTGTTTCAGTTAATTCTGTAGCCTGTAGGTTTAAGACTTTTATCTGACTTAACCTCCTTGCCGGTTTTCCCGACCTGAGCTCGGGGTAGAAAAAACAAGCTATTAGCGGTGATCCCGAGCTCAGGTCGGGGTATGCATTGCAGAGCCTTACTTGTGGTTGTGGAGTCCCGCGCGCGATCTCGCTGCACAGCGGGACTCCAGCCTCTCTCCCCGACAGTGTGGGGTCTTTCCCTGGCCGCTGGGATCCCCCATGTCCCCGCTATTCTTCCGGGGACCCGGCAGCCAGTTGGAGCAGCGCAGCCGTGGTGGTGGCAGCAGAGCGATGGTGGCAGCGTGACGTCATCGGGGGCGGGGCTAATATTGAAAACTAACTTCTCTATATTAGATAAATATAGAGAAGTTCGTTTATATGTATATTAGCGCCATCTTGTGGACAAAGAGAAAACTGCAGCCCAGGAGCCCAGGAAGGTACATTTTTTTTTATTTTGCTGCAGATCTCCCTGCCAGAATGATTTTTTTCAGGTTTTAGGGTCTGAAAGAGTGAAAAAAAAATTGCACCGCTTTTAGACCCTAAAATCTGGAAAGAATCAGACTGCCAAGGAGGTTAATTCAGCCCATTTAAAGACCAAGCTCATACTGAGTACTGCAGCTGAACTTATATCATTTTCTAAAAGTAACCCATCCCCACTATTAGGAAAACATATAGTAGCAGATACTGTATGCACGTGTGTAGACAAAGGTTCTGCTTGCATCTAGCATGTATATGGTGGCACCTGATCCCCCTATGCATCACCAAGAGATGTGGACTGTAGATCATCTCATCCTACCATTGAGTCAATTGTCTTCCTGTGAGAAAACGCGGAAAAGCTGCCGCGTGTGTTCAGAACAAGGCGGCTGATTCCGCGTCCAACGCGGCGGTTTGCACGCGTAGGCCTACATCTACCATTATGGCTGAACGTGGAGAAACCGGCGCATGCCCTGATAGCGGTGCGGCTGGTTCCGCGTCCAGCGCGGCGGGTGGTACACAACACATGGCTGGTGTGGCTGGGACTGACACAGGTTCAGAAGGACGCGCGCGCGCTGAGAGACAGAACTTTCATGACAGCCAGAAGGGAGTCAGCTGACCAAGCCAGTCAGCTGACGATTCAACCAGTTCCCATTGGTCCAGCACTTAGGGGAGGCGCTGGAGAGCGCTGTGCTATATATACTGGGTGCTGGTCATTCTCTGGTTGTCTGCCGTTGCGATCACTACGTGGAAGCACTCAGACCTTTTGTTAGATTCTGTGTTACCAGTTGTTATTTCCAGATTAGTTCCAGGGTGTTGATGATCAAGGACCTCACACCCAGATTAGGGACTTGTATTACCATTCTGTTATACTTCAGACTAGTTCCAGGATGTTGATGATCAAGGACCTCACACCCAGATTAGGGACTTGTATTACCATTCTGTTATACTTCAGACTAGTTCCAGGGTGTTATGGTCAAGGACCTCACACCCAGATTAGGGACTTGTGTTACCAAACTGTTATACATCAGACTAGTTCCAGGGTGTTAATGATCACGGACCTCACACCCAGACTAGGGAATTGTATAATCATTCTGTTATACTTCAGACTAGTTCAAGGGTGTTGATGATCACGGAGCTCACACCAAGACTAGGCATTGTTTATTATCTGTTATGACCTTCTGCTTTCCTGACCACTCTTCTGATTACTGATTTGGTACTTCGCTATATCTGATATTCTGTTGCCAAACTCTGCATGTCTTAGGATTACTGAATCTGTCTCCTGTCTTTGTACTTATCTGTCCATGTGTTGCGGACCTGGCTTGCCCGACCTTGAGAGCTATTTCCCTACCTTAGAGATAGTTCACAGATCATTAGTGACACTCTCCTATTGGTGTCACTAACGCTCTGGTCCTTCCATCTCCTGGCCTGGCTCCTCCCTTCGGGAGATTCTCAGGTTACTGGAAGACACTTGTTCTCTTTTGCAGTATAGCCTATTGCTCTGATACCTGTTCTCCAGGTATTGCTCTCAAAGTATTTACTGTTGCACCAAAACACTCATATCTCTCTGGTGTCCAGAGGTTAGTGATATATCTGATTATCGGTGATACTGCAGATCATCAATAATCGGGTATATATCTGTATTTTTGGTGATACTGCAGATCACCAATAATCAGACCCTCTCTGTGTTACACCGATCGTTACACTTCCTCCTTAACTCTCGTGCTCCATGCTACTCTGTGTGCACCACATGTTGTTCCTCTGCCCCTCTCCCCTCATAGCAACAGAAAGTGTTGCTAGCCTATAGGCTAGTAAAGCATCTATAAAGAACATGAGCCCAAGCTGACAACTGAATAATAGAACCCAAATTAGGGAAAAGCACAGATATGTCCCGGTGTGTATGTGGGGTACGAGCCGCTGCAGAGAGGGTTAACTTACCCATGTTGCTAGCATTGCACTGCTGTGATGTACGGTGCATTCCATGCAGCTGCGAGAGTCAGCATTGAGGTTAAACCTCTCCACCACAGCCAACACTTCCGATACATTCATGAACAATTTCACTCTTCCTGAAGCTGATCTCTCTCATCCCTAGTCCTGCTCCCTGCAGGCAAGGGTGTAACTATAGCTACTGCAAGGATAGCTAAGAGTCTGCCTCTCTCTCTCCCTATGTGATTAGCAGAGTGGCACAACAGAGCAAAAAATACCAACTCCAGCACCAGGTCCTCTGCTACTTCTTCACTGCAGCCAGTCAGCTTGCAAAAGCATCCCTCTGTAGGATCCCAATGTCACATGACATGCATTGAGAGTCTATGGAGAGATGCTGTTGTAACAGATTGCTGTGAGGAGAACAAGAAGACTGGGTGGTAAAGTAAGTATATGTGCTCTGCTGTGCCACTCTGCATTTCAAATGGAGAGAGGCAGGCCCCCTTATCCCGTAGGTTGAAGTATATAATGGACACGCTTACTGGGGAGGTGACAGATATTGGTTACACCGTTTACTAAGGACACTGGTGGATTTTCTTACTGGAGAGGAGAATATACTGACTGCTCTTTTTAATGAATTGGGGGAATGACTGCACACACTTTTTACTAAGGTGGGTTGGGCAGATTTTCTTAGTGGTCACATTTGGCATGAAGGGTGGCAGGGTAAGGGGGAGGGGAGGGGGGCAGATGCTGGGCATATACACTTGCACATTCTACCAGGGTTGGAGGGGAAATGGATTTTCAAACTGGCCAGACTTTTCACTAAGAGGTGAGTGTGGAACTTTTCACTAAGAGGTGAGTATGGGAAGGGGGGCGGGGGGGGGGGTCTACATTTTTGCACCTGAGGAACTACAAAAGTAGACAATGAAGCAGAGTTCATTCCTATTCTGATGGCTCATCAACAGTGCATGTTTTTTCAAAATCCATGGAGGTAATTATGGAAACAGGAAACTTGAGCGCCCACAAGCAGTGGAAGTTTGGGTGCTACCATAGGCACCCATATAAATACCGGCTATGGGGGGAATTGTGGGCACCCAATAAATATTGGACTGTAGGGCTGCAAGCATTGCAAAAAATAATCAATATTTTGCATTGCGGGGGCAGCCTAGGTGCTTACTGTTTATCGGGTGCAACGGGCATCCATATTCCCCCCCCCCCCCCCACTGCTAGTACTTATATGAGTGCACATGGCTGCACCTGAAAATTTGCAGCTGATTTGCACAGGGGGCCGTTGAGGCTAGGCGTGGCAGGGTGGTTAAAGATAGTCATGGGGGTTAAGGTTAGACGTGGGGGGTGGTTAAGATTAGGAGTAGAGGTGTAGTTAAGGTTAGGTGTCCAGGGTGGGTGGTTAAGGTTGGGCATCGGTAGAGTGAGGGTTCAGTATGAGAATAGGGTTAGGTTTAACTGTAGTAAAATATTGTTATCGCTTACCGATATTTTACTATTGCCTTTAGCACTGCAAGAGTAGAATATGGGTAAATTTACCAATATTCTACTGTTGGCTGTTTCTGGGTGCCCAAATTTCCGGGCGTCCTTTTTTCACATACGCGTTAATTACCTCACTTGTATATGTTTATGGCTTCCTGCAAAACATGCGCTGTTGGTGGCCGTTGAGGACAGGGTTATTATTATTATTGATTTATAAAGCACTACATATTCCACAGCTCTCTTGGGGAACTCTGCATTGGAAGGTTTGGAGAGAAAACGCAGATCTATGTTATTATTCACAGCCATACCCATTCCTCACATCCAGCAAGTGAACAGTCTCAAAACACAATTTCCAACAAAGAGGAACAAGAAACTTTAGCAAGTATAGACACCCTGTTAGAGGTAAATCAGATATTTTCAATCACTCACATTGACACACTGACATTCCACAGACAGACTTCAGCTTTCTGATTGCTTCATTGTATATTTTAATGTATGCAGCTCACTGTTCCTCTAACATTTCTACTTCACAAATGGTCTCAGTGATTTCAGTAGCCGTTTATATGCATTAGAAAATTATTGCTGCACAGACAACCATGTCACACTTGCTAAACTGCCAGAGATCAAAGTTAAACTGTCCTCCACTCCTCCCTGGAATCCTTTGTCATCCTTTCAATCATGGTTCCTGCTGGCATGATTCCTAAAGGCAGAGTCATCTGTATTCTCAATGACATTACATTTTCATCCTTCAACTTTTTAGCAACCATAAAATGATCCTCTTTCTCCCCCTACAAGTTCCTGAAACCAGCATGACAGCAGGTCAAATACGTAATTGACTTCTTCAGGTCCCACTGCATACATGTCAGCATTTCTCTAACAGAAGGAGGGGTCATCTTTTATACTACATTTGTCACTTGTGTATCCTTTGGCATACTGAAAAGCATTGCACACTGTTACTGCTTTAAAGGTACACCTTTGATAATTCAGATAATAAAAGTAATGCATATTTTCTTTTCCAGTATGGCAAATGTATGCCTACAGATGACTTAATATACTGTATACATATACACACACACACATATACAACATACATAAGCTATTTTTCTTAAATGTTTGTATAATCCTAATTAGCAGATAACCATCAACTAAACATAACCCCTCCCAGCAGGGGCATTGCTAGCCCCAAAAATCAGTGGCACTTGCCCCAGATCTTTCCTGGGGTGCCCCTGATGTTCCCCAGAGTCAGTCAATGGGTGGCAGTACTCATCTCCATCCGCTTGGTCTCCAGATTCTGCAGACAACTTCTTTTCCTGGCTTCTCCCCTAGTGTCAGAGAATGAACCAGTGTCTGACTCTCAGATGCTAGGGGAAGAATCGCAAGCTACAGAGGATGTCTCCAGACTTGGAGAGCAGATGGAAGAGATGAGTAGTTCAACCCGCTGCGCTACTCTGGCTGGGGAAGGGGGTGGGGGCAGTGAGAACACACACAATAGTGCATGCTCCCTATAGAGGCTCAAGGCACCACAGCTTTCAGTGTGGTGCCACAATGCCCAGCATGCCCAATAGAGGCACCACAGCACATAACATATTACCACAATACCCAGCATGCCCCATAGAGGCACTGCAGAACCCAGCATGGCATTACAGCACCCAGCATGTGGAGCCTCTGGGGGCATGCTGGGAGCTGTGGTGCCTCAATGGGGTGGGATGTCGGGTGCTGTAGTGCCTCTATGGGACCATGCCGGATGCTGTGATGCCTTTTATGAAGCCTTGCAGGGAGCTGTTTTTCTTATATGGGAGCATGCTGGGAGTTGTGGTGCCTCAATGGGAGGCCCATGGGAGCATGTTAGGCGGTCCACTATAAGGTCAGAAAATGCTATGGTGGGACTGCCAGATAACATGGCAGAAGGCCAGCCCACCCAGCAGAAAGCCAGACCACCCAACATAGAAGCCAGGTTACTCTGCCTATTTATGTTTAAGTGACACTGCCTATTTATGCAGTATGCAGCATTTTTTTGTATTAATGGAGAGGAAGGCTTTATCCGACATTTTGCTGGACAGATCTACTTAGTTCATGTAAATTTGACTCCACCAATGACCACACCCACATTCTGGTTTGTGGCCACATCCATTTTTTTGGCTGGAGTGCCCAAAAGTGCCCCTGATCTCTTAGGATCCTAGAAACACCCCTGCCTCCCAGAAAACAATCCACCTCCTGCATTCCTGTCTCTAACTTCCCCAATCTACCCCCCCCCCCCCACACACACACAAACTCCTTCCAATCAACTAATCCTAGCCATTACCCTGGAGTTAAGCCCTTCTTGGTGCCTAACCCGAACATCACCCCAACACTAACCCTTTCCTGAAAAATAGTCCTTAGCTTTTAAAGCTAACAACTAATACCTACCTCTCCTACCCTTTAACCTAACACTATAACCTGCACAATCTCTCAACCCTAAGGGCCCGTTTCCACTGGCGTTTGCGATGCAAGGTGATCTCCGCTTCACCTCGCACTCCACCCCCCCCACACACCCACCGCAGGTACTTCTGGTTGTGTGTGTCATGCGGCTTCCCATCGGCGGCTATGGGGATTTGGATGCATGCTGTGGAAAACTGCAGTATGCTATCCATAATTTACCCTGCGTTGCATCGCGCTGGATCGCGTAGGTCAATTTGCGTAAATGGAAACTACTCCATTGACGTAAATTGGTTGTATTTTCCTTGCGGTGCGATGATTGCATCACACTGCGTGTAGTGGAAATAGGCCCTAAACAATACCTCCAATTAATACTTAAAGTCCATTATCTGCTTTGATTTCCACCCCCCACGAGAGGAGACCCTGTCAAACAAAAAAGCACCCCATTCTGATAGGTTTAGGAACCCAGTGTCAAAAAACTATTATTTACCCTCCCCAGATACACCCGCTTCCTAAAGGTAGCCATACACTGGTCGATTTGCCATCAGATTCGACCAACAGATAGATCCCTCTCTGATCGAATCTGATCAGAGAGGGATCGTATGGCTGCCTTTACTGCAAACAGATTGTAAATCGATTTCAGCATGAAACCGATCACAATCTGTGGAGCTGCCGCCGCCTGCCCGCCAGCTATACATTACCTGATCTGGCGCTCTACTGTTTAAACTTCCTGCCGGGACAGGAAGTTCAGTGAAGCTGCAGCCCTGGAGCGGAGAAGAAGATAGCGGAGACTGGCGGAGTTGCACCGGCCAGAACAGGTAATGTATCTCCGCTGTATTGCGTCAGTCGTCGGGCATTCAAACTTTACTATCGACCCATTCCCGACCCTCCGGCGACCGAGAAAAATCTTCCGCACAGACGGATCGACGGGAATCGACGGGAACGATTGATTTCGGACGGAAATAGATCGTTCTGTCAGCGTTTGCGCGACCATTTCACGCCAGATTCTATCACAGTGATCGAATCTGCTGTATATCGGCGGGAAAATCGTTAGGTGTATGGGCCCCTTTAGAAATGGTGCACTCTCTCTCTCAGAACACAGGAGACAGTTAAGGTAATCTTAATTGATATCATTGATATCATGTCAATTTGATCCAGTGAAAAGTCAGATAAGATAAACAGTTGGAAAAAGACTGTTTGTGTTTTGTTCTTTTAGTTGCCTCCCTGTTGCCCGTTGTACACTTACAGGTGTGCTACACTTTTAACTATTGAGGTTGTAGTTTACAGTACTACTTAAAGCATACCTGAAGAGAGGGTGAGATGCCATATTTATTTCCTTTTAAACCATGCATAAAGTCTGGCTGTCCTTTGCTTCTAACACAGCCATAGACCTTGAACAAGCATGCAGATCAGATGTTTCTGACTGAAGTTTGACAGGATTAACCACATGCCTGTTTCAGGTGTGTGAATGATTCGGATACTTCTGAAACCAAAGAAGTGAACAGGACTGCCAGGCAACAGCTATTATTTAAAAGGAAATACATATGGCAGCCTTCTTATCCAGCTAACTTCAGATATACTTTAAACCAGGCACAAAGTTTTATTTTTCTCATTATTTGGCCCTACTTTACATCACAGGTCAGGGGAGCTAGGTAAAAACATAGAGCAGTAGCATAAAGATAGGGTAAAAATTAAAACATAATAAAGAACACAAGGATGCAACAGGCTAGCTAGAGCATGAACATAATGTTTCGCATTGATCTTCAAGGCCCCTACGAGTACATGTTTCTCTTTTGCTTAAACAGACTGAGGAGTATAATATTGTTATACAGTAAGCTCACAATATCGCGCAGCCCATACCTAGTAGTAGGGAAAGCATGCATGGTTAGTTGGTCTTTCAGCCCCATTGGGTAGAACATAGTTAACGCGCTTTAGGACACAACGCAAAGAGTAGCAAAAGAACAGACTACAGGTGTTTTGCATTGGCAAATAACCTTTTCATAGGAAGAGACAGTTGGCGTGTAAAACAAAATGGTCTATATTATCTTAAATGACTGATTTCTACTAAGTGGCCACGTAAATCTCTAGAGTGCCATATTACTGAATTGCTTAAGGCAAAAACGATGTTATTAGAATTAGCAAGCTGTTACGATCGACAGGAGCAGTACCTGTCCCCAGGCCATACAACTACTTCTTTGTAGCAAGTAAATGACCTGGGGCATTGAGAGTGTTTGAAAGCTCTAGGTACATATATATATGTATAAGACTAAATTCTGAGTGAAATAGCTTTACCCAATAAGAAATGTTTTATTGCAAGTGGGCCATATTAATTTTTTATTAAGCTGGAATTAAATCACACAGATAACCGCAGCATCCCTTATAGGAATGGCATGGCTCGTGTTTCAAAGTGGATTAAGTGACATGCTTGCTGCAGAGGCAGAATAGGAGTTAATTTCTTTCATCTTCTCATCTTCCTTTCTGCAGCAAATCTATTCCAATTCACTTTCCTAGCAGCACATTAGTTCCTTCTCTCCTTCCCTGCAACACATCAAAAGCAAAATTCTAATTTGTTATGAAACTGCTATGAGTGAAGATGGGTGCTGCTCAAGTATTTTTTTTAATGTAATTTTAAATATAATAGTCCTTTCAAGGGGTGTGACTACAGTGCTCCGGGCCCCCCAACAAAAATCTGCTGACTGCCCCCCCCACACACACATGATAGCGCATTTCAGTTCACCCCCCCCCCCACCTCAGAAGTGACAGTAGTATCTGAACCATTCCCTCCCCAAAAGTCTCAGTATCAGGTTTTGTTGCTCCCTCCCCACCCAGTCATTAGGCTTTATTGTAGCTCATCACTGTGCCATGCAGCCGATCACCATCTGGCTGTCAATGCCTGTTATTAAGAGCTGCAGGGTGATAACCTGCATGGTGAGGCAATGATCTACACTGAGATGGAGTGAGAATAACTTGTGCTGTCATGTGAAGCAGGTAGTGCATAACGCATCACTGCTGCTCTGCATTTTAACAAAGGTGCAGACTCACTTAGCTTCTGGACAACCCTGCAATAGCAGGGGTTATATGGCTATTGTTACACCCCGTAAACCCAGGGAACACACTACATGCGTTTTTGCGCGTTTTGCCGCGAACGGCAAAATGCGCACGATTTTAGAGGCTATTGAAATTAATAGCCTAGCGCAGGAAACGCTGTGCCGCATGCGTTTGTGCGCGTTTGCGTTCGCGTTTTTCTCCACATTTTCTAAACGCACAGTTTTCTGTTTTTTCCCGCACGTTGCATGGCAGTACATGCCATGCAATCGCATAAACGCGGAAACGCACGCGGAAAAACGCACGCGTTAGACGCGACCGCAAAACCCGGAAACGCAGGGGAAAACGGCCCTGCAAGTGTGTTCCCTGCTTCCAGTCTGCAGCTAGCTAAGAATTTTCACAGCTAATTCTAAACTCAAATTGCTTTTCTCTGTAACCTTGGCAGCAGTACTCTATAAACACTGTTTAGTGTTGCTATGAGTACTCTAAAACTACTGTTTTAGCTGGAAAGATCTGCAAGTACAAGAAAAACCTAAATCTTTCATCTTGTTGTCCAATTATTTTTACTAGTGGAAAAGATTACCAAAAGCTCAGGCCTGACATTTGATCTCCAACGACAATTATGCAAACACACAACATTTGTTGCGTCATGTCATTTGCTCAACCCTCAGAAAGTTTGTGGTTGATTCTGATGCTCTTTGTGTATGAGCGCAGCCATACTGTGCCTGTGCGTGTATAGTAGTGCCTGCACAGAAGCACTGAGCTGCTTGTGGACAAGCAACTTTTGCTTACTGCGCAGGCATGGCTGTACTCACGCCGGTGCAGTATGGCCATGCTCATACACGGTGGAGAGTGTGGCCACAGGAACATATTTGACAAGCTATTGTCGGATATGCTTAGAGGATCCATGCATAGCAACAGTGGAGACGAGGAAAATATGGGAAGCCTCTAGGGAAATATCTAAATTTCTGTTTCTTTCGGGAGGGGGGGGGTTCTGGGGGGAGAGTGCGCCACAGGTTAATTTTAAGTAAGATACCACCGGAGAGAACAACAAAGCCAAATTATCAGTCATCTAGTCTGACAACTTAGCTGTATAACTGTAAAGGAATCCCCTGCTGACAAAGCATTACCAGGGGAGGGAAGGTATGAATGCGTCACTCGAAAAAATGATGCATGTTATTCGTCTGCCCAATTGCCATTTATCTGTAACCCATTGCCTTGTAACAGTCAGTACAGTGTACTCTATTGTAAAGCACCACCGAACATGCTGGTGCTGTATAAATAATAATAAATATCCCATATCTATCGATCTAACCATCTCTATCCAGTGAGTTAAACAAGTATGCCAAACAACTTTATTTCTTACAATCCTCTTCTTCTGCTGTAATATCAACTTAATTAAACAAGTTCAGTTGTGAAATGAATAAACGTGCAGATTCTTCTTTCACAAGTAATTGTATTTTTACTTTATTTTCACAGGAGATACTGCATAATTTATCAGTTATAATTTTGCTGAATTAACAACAGTATTTGTCTTTTTCTTGAGTAGGTCAAAGAGGACCTATAACAACTCATAGTAGAACATACAAAATTATTCAAGATAGCCATTTTTAAAATGAATTACAGGTCCTTCTAAAAAAATTAGCATATTGTGATAAAGTTCATTATTTTCTGTAATGTACTGATAAACATTAGTCTTTCGTATATTTTAGATTCATTACACACAACTGAAGTAGTTCAAGCCTTTTATTGTTTTAATATTGATGATTTTGGCATACAGCTCATGAAAACCCCAAATTCCTATCTCAAAAAATTAGCATATCATGAAAAGGTTCTCTAAACGAACGAGCTATTAACCTAATCATCTGAATCAACTAATTTACTCTAAACATCTGCAAAAGATTCCCGAGGCTTTTCAAAACTCCCAGCCTGGTTCATTACTCAAAACCACAATAATGGGTAAGACTTCCGACCTGACTGCTGTCCAGAACGCCATCATTGACACCCTCAAGCAAGAGAGTAAGACACAGAAAGAAATTTCTGAACGAATAGGCTGTTCCCAGAGTGCTGTATCAAGGCACCTCAGTGGGAAGTCTGTGGGAAGGAAAAAGTGTGGCAGGAAACGCTGCACAACGAGAAGAGGTGACCGGACCCTGAGGAAGATTGTGGAGAAGGACCGATTCCAGACCTTGGGGGACCTGCGGAAGCAGTGGACTGAGTCTGGAGTAGAAACATTCAGAGCTACCGTGTACAGGCGTGTGCAGGAAATGGGCTACAGGTGCCGCATTCCCCAGGTCAAGCCACTTTTGAACCAGAAACAGCGGCAGAAGCGCCTGACCTGGGCTACAGAGAAGCAGCACTGGACTGTTGCTCAGTGGTCCAAAGTAGTTTTTTCGGATGAAAGCAACTTTTGCATGTCATTCGGAAATCAAGGTGCCAGATTCTGGAGGAAGACTGGGGAGAGGGACATGCCAAAATACCTGAAGTCCAGTGTCAAGTACCCACAGTCAGTGATGGTCTGGGGTGCCATGTTAGCTGCTGGTGTTGGTCCACTGTGTTTTATCAAGGGCAGGGTCAATGCAGCTAGCTATCAGGAGATTTTGGAGCACTTCATGCTTCCATCTGCTGAAAAGCTTTATGGAGATGAAGATTTCATTTTTCAGCACGACCTGGCACCTGCTCACAGTGCCAAAACCACTGGTAAATGGTTTACTGACCATGGTATTACTGTGCTCAATTGGTCTGCCAACTCTCCTGACATGAACCCCATAGAGAATCTGTGGGATATTGTGAAGAGAAAGTTGAGAGACGCAAGACCCAACACTCTGGATGAGCTTAAGGCCGCTATCAAAGCATCCTGGGCCTCCATAACACCTGAGCAGTGCCACAGGCTGCCTCCATGCCACGCAGCATTGAAGCAGTCATTTCTGCAAAAGGATTCCCGACCAAGTATTGAGTGCATAACTGAACATAATTATTTGAAGGTTGACTTTTTTTGTTTTAAAGCGGTATTGTCACCATAAAAATAAAATTTCAACAGCAACTGTTCTGAGTGTATTAAGTGATTAAGATGCTAATCCTGCATTCCATTTTTTTTTAGAAATATGACTATTTTATTTTGCAGCATAACGCTGCATTGGACTTATTGTCGCCGTCGCCGGGGGCTGGAATGCCTGGGGCTCTCCTACCTATAATTTATTCCTGATCTCCCCTCCTCCTAACCCACCCACCCCTCCTCTGCTTCCCACCCACCTCGCTCCTCTTCCCTGGTTGGCTGACACCGCATGTGACGTCTATACTAGACGCCACAAGTGTCAGCCAACGCTGTTGTGGGAAGAGGAGCCGCTGATGCCTGGAGAGTGCCCGGAGCCCTCATCACCGCCGCTGCCTCCGCTCACCGCCGCTGCTGCCCGGATCCCGTCACCGCCGCTGCCTCCGCCTCCGCTCACCGCCGCTGCTGCCCGGATCCCGTCACCGCCGCTGCCTCCGCCTCCGCTCACCGCCGCTGCTGCCCGGATCCCGTCACCGCCGCTGCCTGGAGAGGAAGCCCGCCGAAGAGGACACCTGCACCGCTTCTGCCCGCGCCGCTTCTGCCCGGATCGCCTGTCACCGCCGCTGCCCCTGGATCGCCCATCACCGCCACCCGGAGGCCATTTCGCCGCAAGAAGAGGATCGCCGCTTCCGTCAGGAGAGGTAAAAGTACTACCTTGCCCCCCTGCCTCTCCTCTCTGCACTCTTCC